>NW_025062610.1:0-21264 GCF_018153295.1 Drosophila grimshawi | reverse complement strand
AACGTCAATTTCTCGAAATGACTTAGAGACTACATATATTCAGCTTTTCGATGGAATCAAAATATATAAAAAGGGCTTCATAATGTTGAAAGAAATTCTAACTTCTGACAATTATTATTGGCGAAGATACATCCGTTTGAATTTGGAAACAGAAACTTAAACGTCATCAATTCTCGAAATGACTTCTGAGACTACATTTTTTCAGCTTTTGATGCAGAATCAAAATATACAAAAAGGGCTTCATAATGTTGAAAGAAATTCACTTCTGACAATTATTGGCGAAGAATACATCCGTTTGAATTTGGAAACAGAAACTTAAAACGTCAATTTCTCGAAATGACTCGAGACTACACCTATATTCAGCTTTCGATGCACGAATCAAATATATAAAAAGGGCTTCATAAATGTTGAAAGAAATTCTAACTTCTGACTAATTATTGGCGAAGATACATCCGTTTGAATTTGGAAACAGAAACTTAAAACGTCAATTTCTCGAAATGACTTCGAGACTACATATTCTTCAGCTTTTGATGCAGAATCAAAATATCTCAAAAGGGCTTCTACTAATGTTGAAATAAATTCTGACTTTGGACAATTATTGGTGAAGATACAACCGTTTGAATTTGGAAACAGAAACTTAAAACGTCAATTTCTCTCAAATGACTTCGAGACTACATATATTCAGCTTTCGACGCCGAATCAAAATATATAAAAAAGGGCCATAATGTTGAAAGAAATTCAAACTTCAAACAATTATTGGCGAAGATACATCCGTTTGAATTTGGAAACAGAAACTTAAACGTCAATTTCTCGAAATGACTTCGAGACTACATATTTTCAGCTTTTGATGCAGAATCAAAATATATAAAAAGGGCTTCATAATGTTGAAAGAAATTCTAACTGCTGACAATTATTGGCGAAGATACATCCGTTTGAAATTTGGAAACAGAAACTTAAAACGTCAATTTCTCGAAATGACTTCGAGACTACATATTTTCAGCTTTTGATGCAGAGTCAAAATATATAAAAAGGGCTTCATAATGTTGAAAGAAATTCTGACTTTGGACAATTATTGGCGAAGATACAACCGTTTGAATGGAAACAGAAACTTAAAACGTCAATTCCGAAATGACTTCGAGACTACATATTTTCAGCTTTTGATGCAGAATCAAAATATATAAAAAGGGCTTCATAATGTTGAAAGAAATTCTAACTTCTGACAATTATTGGCGAAGATACATCCGTTTGAATTTGGAAACAGAAACTTAAAAACGTCAATTTCTCGAAATGACTTCGAGACTACATATTTTCAGCTTTTGATGCAGAATCAAAATATATAAAAAGGGCTTCATAATGTTGAAAGAAATTCTAACTTCTGACAATTATTGGCGAAGATACATCCGTTTGAATTTGGAAACAGAAACTTAAAAACGTCAATTTCTCGAAATGACTTCGAGACTACATATTTTCAGCTTTTGATGCAGAATCAAAATATATAAAAAGGGCTTCATAATGTTGAAAGAAATTCTAACTTCTGACAATTATTGAGCGAAGATACATCCGTTTGAATTTGGAAACAGAAACTTAAAAACGTCAATTTCTCGAAATGACTTCGAGACTACATATTTTCAGCTTTTGATGCAGAGTCAAAATATATAAAAAGGGCTTCATAATGTTGAAAGAAATTCTAACTTCTGACAATTATTGGCGAAGATACATCCGTTTGAATTTGGAAACAGAAACTTAAAACGTCAATTTCTCGAAATGACTTCGAGACTACATATTTTCAGCTTTTGATGCAGAATCAAAATATATAAAAAGGGCTTCATAATGTTGAAAGAAATTCTAACTTCTGACAATTATTGGCGAAGATACATCCGTTTGAATTTGGAAACAGAAACTTAAAACGTCAATTTCTCGAAATGACTTCGAGACTACATATTTTCAGCTTTTGATGCAGAATCAAAATATATAAAAAGGGCTTCATAATGTTGAAAGAAATTCTAACTTCTGACAATTATTGGCGAAGATACATCCGTTTGAATTTGGAAACAGAAACTTAAAACGTCAATTTCTCGAAATGACTTCGAGACTACATATTTTCAGCTTTTGATGCAGAATCAAAATATATAAAAAGGGCTTCATAATGTTGAAAGAAATTCTAACTTCTGACAATTATTGGCGAAGATACATCCGTTTGAATTTGGAAACAGAAACTTAAAACGTCAATTTCTCGAAATGACTTCGAGACTACATATTTTCAGCTTTTGATGCAGAATCAAAATATATAAAAAGGGCTTCATAATGTTGAAAGAAATTCTAACTTCTGACAATTATTGGCGAAGATACATCCGTTTGAATTTGGAAACAGAAACTTAAAACGTCAATTTCTCGAAATGACTTCGAGACTACATATTTTCAGCTTTTGATGCAGAATCAAAATATATAAAAAGGGCTTCATAATGTTGAAAGAAATTCTAACTTCTGACAATTATTGGCGAAGATACATCCGTTTGAATTTGGAAACAGAAACTTAAAACGTCAATTCTCGAAATGACTTCGAGACTACATATTTTCAGCTTTTGATGCAGAATCAAAATATATAAAAAGGGCTTCATAATGTTGAAAGAAATTCTAACTTCTGACAATTATTGGCGAAGATACATCCGTTTGAATTTGGAAACAGAAACTTAAAACGTCAATTTCTCGAAATGACTTCGAGACTACATATTTTCAGCTTTTGATGCAGAATCAAAATATATAAAAAGGGCTTCATAATGTTGAAAGAAATTCTAACTTCTGACAATTATTGGCGAAGATACATCCGTTTGAATTTGGAAACAGAAACTTAAAACGTCAATTTCTCGAAATGACTTCGAGACTACATATTTTCAGCTTTTGATGCAGAATCAAAATATATAAAAAGGGCTTCATAATGTTGAAAGAAATTCTAACTTCTGACAATTATTGGCGAAGATACATCCGTTTGAATTTGGAAACAGAAACTTAAAACGTCAATTTCTCGAAATGACTTCGAGACTACATATTTTCAGCTTTTGATGCAGAATCAAAATATATAAAAAGGGCTTCATAATGTTGAAAGAAATTCTAACTTCTGACAATTATTGGCGAAGATACATCCGTTTGAATTTGGAAACAGAAACTTAAAACGTCAATTTCTCGAAATGACTTCGAGACTACATATTTTCAGCTTTTGATGCAGAATCAAAATATATAAAAAGGGCTTCATAATGTTGAAAGAAATTCTAACTTCTGACAATTATTGGCGAAGATACATCCGTTTGAATTTGGAAACAGAAACTTAAAACGTCAATTTCTCGAAATGACTTCGAGACTACATATTTTCAGCTTTTGATGCAGAATCAAAATATATAAAAAGGGCTTCATAATGTTGAAAGAAATTCTAACTTCTGACAATTATTGGCGAAGATACATCCGTTTGAATTTGGAAACAGAAACTTAAAACGTCAATTTCTCGAAATGACTTCGAGACTACATATTTTCAGCTTTTGATGCAGAATCAAAATATATAAAAAGGGCTTCATAATGTTGAAAGAAATTCTAACTTCTGACAATTATTGGCGAAGATACATCCGTTTGAATTTGGAAACAGAAACTTAAAACGTCAATTTCTCGAAATGACTTCGAGACTACATATTTTCAGCTTTTGATGCAGAATCAAAATATATAAAAAAGGGCTTCATAATGTTGAAAGAAATTCTAACTTCTGACAATTATTGGCGAAGATACATCCGTTTGAATTTGGAAACAGAAACTTAAAACGTCAATTTCTCGAAATGACTTCGAGACTACATATTTTCAGCTTTTGATGCAGAATCAAAATATATAAAAAGGGCTTCATAATGTTGAAAGAAATTCTAACTTCTGACAATTATTGGCGAAGATACATCCGTTTGAATTTGGAAACAGAAACTTAAAACGTCAATTTCTCGAAATGACTTCGAGACTACATATTTTCAGCTTTTGATGCAGAATCAAAATATATAAAAAGGGCTTCATAATGTTGAAAGAAATTCTAACTTCTGACAATTATTGGCGAAGATACATCCGTTTGAATTTGGAAACAGAAACTTAAAACGTCAATTTCTCGAAATGACTTCGAGACTACATATTTTCAGCTTTTGATGCAGAATCAAAATATATAAAAAGGGCTTCATAATGTTGAAAGAAATTCTAACTTCTGACAATTATTGGCGAAGATACATCCGTTTGAATTTGGAAACAGAAACTTAAAACGTCAATTTCTCGAAATGACTTCGAGACTACATATTTTCAGCTTTTGATGCAGAGTCAAAATATATAAAAAGGGCTTCATAATGTTGAAAGAAATTCTAACTTCTGACAATTATTGGCGAAGATACATCCGTTTGAATTTGGAAACAGAAACTTAAAACGTCAATTTCTCGAAATGACTTCGAGACTACATATTTTCAGCTTTTGATGCAGAATCAAAATATATAAAAAGGGCTTCATAATGTTGAAAGAAATTCTAACTTCTGACAATTATTGGCGAAGATACATCCGTTTGAATTTGGAAACAGAAACTTAAAACGTCAATTTCTCGAAATGACTTCGAGACTACATATTTTCAGCTTTTGATGCAGAATCAAAATATATAAAAAGGGCTTCATAATGTTGAAAGAAATTCTAACTTCTGACAATTATTGGCGAAGATACATCCGTTTGAATTTGGAAACAGAAACTTAAAACGTCAATTTCTCGAAATGACTTCGAGACTACATATTTTCAGCTTTTGATGCAGAATCAAAATATATAAAAAGGGCTTCATAATGTTGAAAGAAATTCTAACTTCTGACAATTATTGGCGAAGATACATCCGTTTGAATTTGGAAACAGAAACTTAAAACGTCAATTTCTCGAAATGACTTCGAGACTACATATTTTCAGCTTTTGATGCAGAATCAAAATATATAAAAAGGGCTTCATAATGTTGAAAGAAATTCTAACTTCTGACAATTATTGGCGAAGATACATCCGTTTGAATTTGGAAACAGAAACTTAAAACGTCAATTTCTCGAAATGACTTCGAGACTACATATTTTCAGCTTTTGATGCAGAATCAAAATATATAAAAAGGGCTTCATAATGTTGAAAGAAATTCTAACTTCTGACAATTATTGGCGAAGATACATCCGTTTGAATTTGGAAACAGAAACTTAAAACGTCAATTTCTCGAAATGACTTCGAGACTACATATTTTCAGCTTTTGATGCAGAATCAAAATATATAAAAAGGGCTTCATAATGTTGAAAGAAATTCTAACTTCTGACAATTATTGGCGAAGATACATCCGTTTGAATTTGGAAACAGAAACTTAAAACGTCAATTTCTCGAAATGACTTCGAGACTACATATTTTCAGCTTTTGATGCAGAATCAAAATATATAAAAAGGGCTTCATAATGTTGAAAGAAATTCTAACTTCTGACAATTATTGGCGAAGATACATCCGTTTGAATTTGGAAACAGAAACTTAAAACGTCAATTTCTCGAAATGACTTCGAGACTACATATTTTCAGCTTTTGATGCAGAGTCAAAATATATAAAAAGGGCTTCATAATGTTGAAAGAAATTCTAACTTCTGACAATTATTATGAAGATACATCCGTTTGAATTTGGAAACAGAAACTTAAAACGTCAATTTCTCGAAATGACTTTCGAGACTACATATTTTCAGCTTTTGATGCAGAGTCAAAATATATAAAAAGGGCTTCATAATGTTGAAAGAAATTCTAACTTCTGACAATTATTGGCGAAGATACATCCGTTTGAATTTGGAAACAGAAACTTAAAACGTCAATTTCTCGAAATGACTTCGAGACTACATATTTTCAGCTTTTGATGCAGAATCAAAATATATAAAAAGGGCTTCATAATGTTGAAAGAAATTCTAACTTCTGACAATTATTGGCGAAGATACATCCGTTTGAATTTGGAAACAGAAACTTAAAACGTCAATTTCTCGAAATGACTTCGAGACTACATATTTTCAGCTTTTGATGCAGAGTCAAAATATATAAAAAGGGCTTCATAATGTTGAAAGAAATTCTAACTTCTGACAATTATTGGCGAAGATACATCCGTTTGAATTTGGAAACAGAAACTTAAAACGTCAATTTCTCGAAATGACTTCGAGACTACATATTTTCAGCTTTTGATGCAGAATCAAAATATATAAAAAGGGCTTCATAATGTTGAAAGAAATTCTAACTTCTGACAATTATTGGCGAAGATACATCCGTTTGAATTTGGAAACAGAAACTTAAAACGTCAATTTCTCGAAATGACTTCGAGACTACATATTTTCAGCTTTTGATGCAGAGTCAAAATATATAAAAAGGGCTTCATAATGTTGAAAGAAATTCTAACTTCTGACAATTATTGGCGAAGATACATCCGTTTGAATTTGGAAACAGAAACTTAAAACGTCAATTTCTCGAAATGACTTCGAGACTACATATTTTCAGCTTTTGATGCAGAATCAAAATATATAAAAAGGGCTTCATAATGTTGAAAGAAATTCTAACTTCTGACAATTATTGGCGAAGATACATCCGTTTGAATTTGGAAACAGAAACTTAAAACGTCAATTTCTCGAAATGACTTCGAGACTACATATTTTCAGCTTTTGATGCAGAATCAAAATATATAAAAAAGGGCTTCATAATGTTGAAAGAAATTCTAACTTCTGACAATTATTGGCGAAGATACATCCGTTTGAATTTGGAAACAGAAACTTAAAACGTCAATTTCTCGAAATGACTTCGAGACTACATATTTTCAGCTTTTGATGCAGAATCAAAATATATAAAAAGGGCTTCATAATGTTGAAAGAAATTCTAACTTCTGACAATTATTGGCGAAGATACATCCGTTTGAATTTGGAAACAGAAACTTAAAACGTCAATTTCTCGAAATGACTTCGAGACTACATATTTTCAGCTTTTGATGCAGAATCAAAATATATAAAAAGGGCTTCATAATGTTGAAAGAAATTCTAACTTCTGACAATTATTGGCGAAGATACATCCGTTTGAATTTGGAAACAGAAACTTAAAACGTCAATTTCTCGAAATGACTTCGAGACTACATATTTTCAGCTTTTGATGCAGAATCAAAATATATAAAAAGGGCTTCATAATGTTGAAAGAAATTCTAACTTCTGACAATTATTGGCGAAGATACATCCGTTTGAATTTGGAAACAGAAACTTAAAACGTCAATTTCTCGAAATGACTTCGAGACTACATATTTTCAGCTTTTGATGCAGAGTCAAAATATATAAAAAGGGCTTCATAATGTTGAAAGAAATTCTAACTTCTGACAATTATTGGCGAAGATACATCCGTTTGAATTTGGAAACAGAAACTTAAAACGTCAATTTCTCGAAATGACTTCGAGACTACATATTTTCAGCTTTTGATGCAGAATCAAAATATATAAAAAGGGCTTCATAATGTTGAAAGAAATTCTAACTTCTGACAATTATTAGGAAGATACATCCGTTTGAATTTGGAAACAGAAACTTAAAACGTCAATTTCTCGAAATGACTTCGAGACTACATATTTTCAGCTTTTGATGCAGAGTCAAAATATATAAAAAGGGCTTCATAATGTTGAAAGAAATTCTAACTTCTGACAATTATTGGCGAAGATACATCCGTTTGAATTTGGAAACAGAAACTTAAAACGTCAATTTCTCGAAATGACTTCGAGACTACATATTTTCAGCTTTTGATGCAGAGTCAAAATATATAAAAAAGGGCTTCATAATGTTGAAAGAAATTCTAACTTCTGACAATTATTGGCGAAGATACATCCGTTTGAATTTGGAAACAGAAACTTAAAACGTCAATTTCTCGAAATGACTTCGAGACTACATATTTTCAGCTTTTGATGCAGAATCAAAATATATAAAAAGGGCTTCATAATGTTGAAAGAAATTCTAACTTCTGACAATTATTGGCGAAGATACATCCGTTTGAATTTGGAAACAGAAACTTAAAACGTCAATTTCTCGAAATGACTTCGAGACTACATATTTTCAGCTTTTGATGCAGAATCAAAATATATAAAAAGGGCTTCATAATGTTGAAAGAAATTCTAACTTCTGACAATTATTGGCGAAGATACATCCGTTTGAATTTGGAAACAGAAACTTAAAACGTCAATTTCTCGAAATGACTTCGAGACTACATATTTTCAGCTTTTGATGCAGAATCAAAATATATAAAAAGGGCTTCATAATGTTGAAAGAAATTCTAACTTCTGACAATTATTGGCGAAGATACATCCGTTTGAATTTGGAAACAGAAACTTAAAACGTCAATTTCTCGAAATGACTTCGAGACTACATATTTTCAGCTTTTGATGCAGAATCAAAATATATAAAAAGGGCTTCATAATGTTGAAAGAAATTCTAACTTCTGACAATTATTGGCGAAGATACATCCGTTTGAATTTGGAAACAGAAACTTAAAACGTCAATTTCTCGAAATGACTTCGAGACTACATATTTTCAGCTTTTGATGCAGAATCAAAATATATAAAAAGGGCTTCATAATGTTGAAAGAAATTCTAACTTCTGACAATTATTGGCGAAGATACATCCGTTTGAATTTGGAAACAGAAACTTAAAACGTCAATTTCTCGAAATGACTTCGAGACTACATATTTTCAGCTTTTGATGCAGAATCAAAATATATAAAAAGGGCTTCATAATGTTGAAAGAAATTCTAACTTCTGACAATTATTGGCGAAGATACATCCGTTTGAATTTGGAAACAGAAACTTAAAACGTCAATTTCTCGAAATGACTTCGAGACTACATATTTTCAGCTTTTGATGCAGAATCAAAATATATAAAAAGGGCTTCATAATGTTGAAAGAAATTCTAACTTCTGACAATTATTGGCGAAGATACATCCGTTTGAATTTGGAAACAGAAACTTAAAACGTCAATTTCTCGAAATGACTTCGAGACTACATATTTTCAGCTTTTGATGCAGAGTCAAAATATATAAAAAGGGCTTCATAATGTTGAAAGAAATTCTAACTTCTGACAATTATTGGCGAAGATACATCCGTTTGAATTTGGAAACAGAAACTTAAAACGTCAATTTCTCGAAATGACTTCGAGACTACATATTTTCAGCTTTTGATGCAGAATCAAAATATATAAAAAGGGCTTCATAATGTTGAAAGAAATTCTAACTTCTGACAATTATTGGCGAAGATACATCCGTTTGAATTTGGAAACAGAAACTTAAAACGTCAATTTCTCGAAATGACTTCGAGACTACATATTTTCAGCTTTTGATGCAGAGTCAAAATATATAAAAAGGGCTTCATAATGTTGAAAGAAATTCTAACTTCTGACAATTATTGGCGAAGATACATCCGTTTGAATTTGGAAACAGAAACTTAAAACGTCAATTTCTCGAAATGACTTCGAGACTACATATTTTCAGCTTTTGATGCAGAATCAAAATATATAAAAAGGGCTTCATAATGTTGAAAGAAATTCTAACTTCTGACAATTATTGGCGAAGATACATCCGTTTGAATTTGGAAACAGAAACTTAAAACGTCAATTTCTCGAAATGACTTCGAGACTACATATTTTCAGCTTTTGATGCAGAATCAAAATATATAAAAAGGGCTTCATAATGTTGAAAGAAATTCTAACTTCTGACAATTATTGGCGAAGATACATCCGTTTGAATTTGGAAACAGAAACTTAAAACGTCAATTTCTCGAAATGACTTCGAGACTACATATTTTCAGCTTTTTGATGCAGAATCAAAATATATAAAAAGGGCTTCATAATGTTGAAAGAAATTCTAACTTCTGACAATTATTGGCGAAGATACATCCGTTTGAATTTGGAAACAGAAACTTAAAACGTCAATTTCTCGAAATGACTTCGAGACTACATATTTTCAGCTTTTGATGCAGAGTCAAAATATATAAAAAGGGCTTCATAATGTTGAAAGAAATTCTAACTTCTGACAATTATTGGCGAAGATACATCCGTTTGAATTTGGAAACAGAAACTTAAAACGTCAATTTCTCGAAATGACTTCGAGACTACATATTTTCAGCTTTTGATGCAGAATCAAAATATATAAAAAGGGCTTCATAATGTTGAAAGAAATTCTAACTTCTGACAATTATTGGCGAAGATACATCCGTTTGAATTTGGAAACAGAAACTTAAAACGTCAATTTCTCGAAATGACTTCGAGACTACATATTTTCAGCTTTTGATGCAGAATCAAAATATATAAAAAGGGCTTCATAATGTTGAAAGAAATTCTAACTTCTGACAATTATTGGCGAAGATACATCCGTTTGAATTTGGAAACAGAAACTTAAAACGTCAATTTCTCGAAATGACTTCGAGACTACATATTTTCAGCTTTTGATGCAGAGTCAAAATATATAAAAAGGGCTTCATAATGTTGAAAGAAATTCTAACTTCTGACAATTATTGGCGAAGATACATCCGTTTGAATTTGGAAACAGAAACTTAAAACGTCAATTTCTCGAAATGACTTCGAGACTACATATTTTCAGCTTTTGATGCAGAATCAAAATATATAAAAAGGGCTTCATAATGTTGAAAGAAATTCTAACTTCTGGACAATTATTGGCGAAGATACATCCGTTTGAATTTGGAAACAGAAACTTAAAACGTCAATTTCTCGAAATGACTTCGAGACTACATATTTTCAGCTTTTGATGCAGAATCAAAATATATAAAAAGGGCTTCATAATGTTGAAAGAAATTCTAACTTCTGACAATTATTGGCGAAGATACATCCGTTTGAATTTGGAAACAGAAACTTAAAACGTCAATTTCTCGAAATGACTTCGAGACTACATATTTTCAGCTTTTGATGCAGAATCAAAATATATAAAAAAGGGCTTCATAATGTTGAAAGAAATTCTAACTTCTGACAATTATTGGCGAAGATACATCCGTTTGAATTTGGAAACAGAAACTTAAAACGTCAATTTCTCGAAATGACTTCGAGACTACATATTTTCAGCTTTTGATGCAGAGTCAAAATATATAAAAAGGGCTTCATAATGTTGAAAGAAATTCTAACTTCTGACAATTATTGGCGAAGATACATCCGTTTGAATTTGGAAACAGAAACTTAAAACGTCAATTTCTCGAAATGACTTCGAGACTACATATTTTCAGCTTTTGATGCAGAGTCAAAATATATAAAAAAGGGCTTCATAATGTTGAAAGAAATTCTAACTTCTGACAATTATTGGCGAAGATACATCCGTTTGAATTTGGAAACAGAAACTTAAAACGTCAATTTCCGAAATGACTTCGAGACTACATATTTTCAGCTTTTGATGCAGAATCAAAATATATAAAAAGGGCTTCATAATGTTGAAAGAAATTCTAACTTCTGACAATTATTGGCGAAGATACATCCGTTTGAATTTGGAAACAGAAACTTAAAACGTCAATTTCTCGAAATGACTTCGAGACTACATATTTTCAGCTTTTGATGCAGAATCAAAATATATAAAAAGGGCTTCATAATGTTGAAAGAAATTCTAACTTCTGACAATTATTGGCGAAGATACATCCGTTTGAATTTGGAAACAGAAACTTAAAACGTCAATTTCTCGAAATGACTTCGAGACTACATATTTTCAGCTTTTGATGCAGAATCAAAATATATAAAAAGGGCTTCATAATGTTGAAAGAAATTCTAACTTCTGACAATTATTGGCGAAGATACATCCGTTTGAATTTGGAAACAGAAACTTAAAACGTCAATTTCTCGAAATGACTTCGAGACTACATATTTTCAGCTTTTGATGCAGAGTCAAAATATATAAAAAGGGCTTCATAATGTTGAAAGAAATTCTAACTTCTGACAATTATTGGCGAAGATACATCCGTTTGAATTTGGAAACAGAAACTTAAAACGTCAATTTCTCGAAATGACTTCGAGACTACATATTTTCAGCTTTTGATGCAGAGTCAAAATATATAAAAAGGGCTTCATAATGTTGAAAGAAATTCTAACTTCTGACAATTATTGGCGAAGATACATCCGTTTGAATTTGGAAACAGAAACTTAAAACGTCAATTTCTCGAAATGACTTCGAGACTACATATTTTCAGCTTTTGATGCAGAATCAAAATATATAAAAAGGGCTTCATAATGTTGAAAGAAATTCTAACTTCTGACAATTATTGGCGAAGATACATCCGTTTGAATTTGGAAACAGAAACTTAAAACGTCAATTTCTCGAAATGACTTCGAGACTACATATTTTCAGCTTTTGATGCAGAGTCAAAATATATAAAAAGGGCTTCATAATGTTGAAAGAAATTCTAACTTCTGACAATTATTGGCGAAGATACATCCGTTTGAATTTGGAAACAGAAACTTAAAACGTCAATTTCTCGAAATGACTTCGAGACTACATATTTTCAGCTTTTGATGCAGAATCAAAATATATAAAAAGGGCTTCATAATGTTGAAAGAAATTCTAACTTCTGACAATTATTGGCGAAGATACATCCGTTTGAATTTGGAAACAGAAACTTAAAACGTCAATTTCTCGAAATGACTTCGAGACTACATATTTTCAGCTTTTGATGCAGAATCAAAATATATAAAAAGGGCTTCATAATGTTGAAAGAAATTCTAACTTCTGACAATTATTGGCGAAGATACATCCGTTTGAATTTGGAAACAGAAACTTAAAACGTCAATTTCTCGAAATGACTTCGAGACTACATATTTTCAGCTTTTGATGCAGAGTCAAAATATATAAAAAGGGCTTCATAATGTTGAAAGAAATTCTAACTTCTGACAATTATTGGCGAAGATACATCCGTTTGAATTTGGAAACAGAAACTTAAAACGTCAATTTCTCGAAATGACTTCGAGACTACATATTTTCAGCTTTTGATGCAGAATCAAAATATATAAAAAGGGCTTCATAATGTTGAAAGAAATTCTAACTTCTGACAATTATTGGGAAGATACATCCGTTTGAATTTGGAAACAGAAACTTAAAACGTCAATTTCTCGAAATGACTTCGAGACTACATATTTTCAGCTTTTGATGCAGAATCAAAATATATAAAAAAGGGCTTCATAATGTTGAAAGAAATTCTAACTTCTGACAATTATTGGCGAAGATACATCCGTTTGAATTTGGAAACAGAAACTTAAAACGTCAATTTCTCGAAATGACTTCGAGACTACATATTTTCAGCTTTTGATGCAGAATCAAAATATATAAAAAGGGCTTCATAATGTTGAAAGAAATTCTAACTTCTGACAATTATTGGCGAAGATACATCCGTTTGAATTTGGAAACAGAAACTTAAAACGTCAATTTCTCGAAATGACTTCGAGACTACATATTTTCAGCTTTTGATGCAGAATCAAAATATATAAAAAGGGCTTCATAATGTTGAAAGAAATTCTAACTTCTGACAATTATTGGCGAAGATACATCCGTTTGAATTTGGAAACAGAAACTTAAAACGTCAATTTCTCGAAATGACTTCGAGACTACATATTTTCAGCTTTTGATGCAGAGTCAAAATATATAAAAAGGGCTTCATAATGTTGAAAGAAATTCTAACTTCTGACAATTATTGGCGAAGATACATCCGTTTGAATTTGGAAACAGAAACTTAAAACGTCAATTTCTCGAAATGACTTCGAGACTACATATTTTCAGCTTTTGATGCAGAGTCAAAATATATAAAAAGGGCTTCATAATGTTGAAAGAAATTCTAACTTCTGACAATTATTGGCGAAGATACATCCGTTTGAATTTGGAAACAGAAACTTAAAACGTCAATTTCTCGAAATGACTTCGAGACTACATATTTTCAGCTTTTGATGCAGAATCAAAATATATAAAAAGGGCTTCATAATGTTGAAAGAAATTCTAACTTCTGACAATTATTGGCGAAGATACATCCGTTTGAATTTGGAAACAGAAACTTAAAACGTCAATTTCTCGAAATGACTTCGAGACTACATATTTTCAGCTTTTGATGCAGAGTCAAAATATATAAAAAGGGCTTCATAATGTTGAAAGAAATTCTAACTTCTGACAATTATTGGCGAAGATACATCCGTTTGAATTTGGAAACAGAAACTTAAAACGTCAATTTCTCGAAATGACTTCGAGACTACATATTTTCAGCTTTTGATGCAGAATCAAAATATATAAAAAGGGCTTCATAATGTTGAAAGAAATTCTAACTTCTGACAATTATTGGCGAAGATACATCCGTTTGAATTTGGAAACAGAAACTTAAAACGTCAATTTCTCGAAATGACTTCGAGACTACATATTTTCAGCTTTTGATGCAGAATCAAAATATATAAAAAGGGCTTCATAATGTTGAAAGAAATTCTAACTTCTGACAATTATTGGCGAAGATACATCCGTTTGAATTTGGAAAACAGAAACTTAAAACGTCAATTTCTCGAAATGACTTCGAGACTACATATTTTCAGCTTTTGATGCAGAATCAAAATATATAAAAAGGGCTTCATAATGTTGAAAGAAATTCTAACTTCTGACAATTATTGGCGAAGATACATCCGTTTGAATTTGGAAACAGAAACTTAAAACGTCAATTTCTCGAAATGACTTCGAGACTACATATTTTCAGCTTTTGATGCAGAGTCAAAATATATAAAAAGGGCTTCATAATGTTGAAAGAAATTCTAACTTCTGACAATTATTGGCGAAGATACATCCGTTTGAATTTGGAAACAGAAACTTAAAAACGTCAATTTCTCGAAATGACTTCGAGACTACATATTTTCAGCTTTTGGATGCAGAATCAAAATATATAAAAAGGGCTTCATAATGTTGAAAGAAATTCTAACTTCTGACAATTATTGGCGAAGATACATCCGTTTGAATTTGGAAACAGAAACTTAAAACGTCAATTTCTCGAAATGACTTCGAGACTACATATTTTCAGCTTTTGATGCAGAGTCAAAATATATAAAAAGGGCTTCATAATGTTGAAAGAAATTCTAACTTGACAATTATTGGCGAAGATACATCCGTTTGAATTTGGAAACAGAAACTTAAAACGTCAATTTCTCGAAATGACTTCGAGACTACATATTTTCAGCTTTTGATGCAGAATCAAAATATATAAAAAGGGCTTCATAATGTTGAAAGAAATTCTAACTTCTGACAATTATTGGCGAAGATACATCCGTTTGAATTTGGAAACAGAAACTTAAAACGTCAATTTCTCGAAATGACTTCGAGACTACATATTTTCAGCTTTTGATGCAGAGTCAAAATATATAAAAAGGGCTTCATAATGTTGAAAGAAATTCTAACTTCTGACAATTATTGGCGAAGATACATCCGTTTGAATTTGGAAACAGAAACTTAAAACGTCAATTTCTCGAAATGACTTCGAGACTACATATTTTCAGCTTTTGATGCAGAGTCAAAATATATAAAAAGGGCTTCATAATGTTGAAAGAAATTCTAACTTCTGACAATTATTGGCGAAGATACATCCGTTTGAATTTGGAAACAGAAACTTAAAACGTCAATTTCTCGAAATGACTTCGAGACTACATATTTTCAGCTTTTGATGCAGAATCAAAATATATAAAAAGGGCTTCATAATGTTGAAAGAAATTCTAACTTCTGACAATTATTGGCGAAGATACATCCGTTTGAATTTGGAAACAGAAACTTAAAACGTCAATTTCTCGAAATGACTTCGAGACTACATATTTTCAGCTTTTGATGCAGAGTCAAAATATATAAAAAGGGCTTCATAATGTTGAAAGAAATTCTAACTTCTGACAATTATTGGCGAAGATACATCCGTTTGAATTTGGAAACAGAAACTTAAAAACGTCAATTTCTCGAAATGACTTCGAGACTACATATTTTCAGCTTTTGATGCAGAGTCAAAATATATAAAAAGGGCTTCATAATGTTGAAAGAAATTCTAACTTCTGACAATTATTGGCGAAGATACATCCGTTTGAATTTGGAAACAGAAACTTAAAACGTCAATTTCTCGAAATGACTTCGAGACTACATATTTTCAGCTTTTGATGCAGAGTCAAAATATATAAAAAGGGCTTCATAATGTTGAAAGAAATTCTAACTTCTGACAATTATTGGCGAAGATACATCCGTTTGAATTTGGAAACAGAAACTTAAAACGTCAATTTCTCGAAATGACTTCGAGACTACATATTTTCAGCTTTTGATGCAGAGTCAAAATATATAAAAAGGGCTTCATAATGTTGAAAGAAATTCTAACTTCTGACAATTATTGGCGAAGATACATCCGTTTGAATTTGGAAACAGAAACTTAAAACGTCAATTTCTCGAAATGACTTCGAGACTACATATTTTCAGCTTTTGATGCAGAGTCAAAATATATAAAAAGGGCTTCATAATGTTGAAAGAAATTCTAACTTCTGACAATTATTGGCGAAGATACATCCGTTTGAATTTGGAAACAGAAACTTAAAACGTCAATTTCTCGAAATGACTTCGAGACTACATATTTTCAGCTTTTGATGCAGAATCAAAATATATAAAAAGGGCTTCATAATGTTGAAAGAAATTCTAACTTCTGACAATTATTGGCGAAGATACATCCGTTTGAATTTGGAAACAGAAACTTAAAACGTCAATTTCTCGAAATGACTTCGAGACTACATATTTTCAGCTTTTGATGCAGAATCAAAATATATAAAAAGGGCTTCATAATGTTGAAAGAAATTCTAACTTCTGACAATTATTGGCGAAGATACATCCGTTTGAATTTGGAAACAGAAACTTAAAACGTCAATTTCTCGAAATGACTTCGAGACTACATATTTTCAGCTTTTGATGCAGAATCAAAATATATAAAAAGGGCTTCATAATGTTGAAAGAAATTCTAACTTCTGACAATTATTGGCGAAGATACATCCGTTTGAATTTGGAAACAGAAACTTAAAACGTCAATTTCTCGAAATGACTTCGAGACTACATATTTTCAGCTTTTGATGCAGAATCAAAATATATAAAAAGGGCTTCATAATGTTGAAAGAAATTCTAACTTCTGACAATTATTGGCGAAGATACATCCGTTTGAATTTGGAAACAGAAACTTAAAACGTCAATTTCTCGAAATGACTTCGAGACTACATATTTTCAGCTTTTGATGCAGAGTCAAAATATATAAAAAGGGCTTCATAATGTTGAAAGAAATTCTAACTTCTGACAATTATTGGCGAAGATACATCCGTTTGAATTTGGAAACAGAAACTTAAAACGTCAATTTCTCGAAATGACTTCGAGACTACATATTTTCAGCTTTTGATGCAGAGTCAAAATATATAAAAAGGGCTTCATAATGTTGAAAGAAATTCTAACTTCTGACAATTATTGGCGAAGATACATCCGTTTGAATTTGGAAACAGAAACTTAAAACGTCAATTTCTCGAAATGACTTGAGACTACATATTTTCAGCTTTTGATGCAGAGTCAAAATATATAAAAAGGGCTTCATAATGTTGAAAGAAATTCTAACTTCTGACAATTATTGGCGAAGATACATCCGTTTGAATTTGGAAACAGAAACTTAAAACGTCAATTTCTCGAAATGACTTCGAGACTACATATTTTCAGCTTTTGATGCAGAGTCAAAATATATAAAAAGGGCTTCATAATGTTGAAAGAAATTCTAACTTCTGACAATTATTGGCGAAGATACATCCGTTTGAATTTGGAAACAGAAACTTAAAACGTCAATTTCTCGAAATGACTTCGAGACTACATATTTTCAGCTTTTGATGCAGAGTCAAAATATATAAAAAGGGCTTCATAATGTTGGAAAGAAATTCTAACTTCTGACAATTATTGGCGAAGATACATCCGTTTGAATTTGGAAACAGAAACTTAAAACGTCAATTTCTCGAAATGACTTCGAGACTACATATTTTCAGCTTTTGATGCAGAATCAAAATATATAAAAAGGGCTTCATAATGTTGAAAGAAATTCTAACTTCTGACAATTATTGGCGAAGATACATCCGTTTGAATTTGGAAACAGAAACTTAAAACGTCAATTTCTCGAAATGACTTCGAGACTACATATTTTCAGCTTTTGATGCAGAATCAAAATATATAAAAAGGGCTTCATAATGTTGAAAGAAATTCTAACTTCTGACAATTATTGGCGAAGATACATCCGTTTGAATTTGGAAACAGAAACTTAAAACGTCAATTTCTCGAAATGACTTCGAGACTACATATTTTCAGCTTTTGATGCAGAGTCAAAATATATAAAAAGGGCTTCATAATGTTGAAAGAAATTCTAACTTCTGACAATTATTGGCGAAGATACATCCGTTTGAATTTGGAAACAGAAACTTAAAACGTCAATTTCTCGAAATGACTTCGAGACTACATATTTTCAGCTTTTGATGCAGAATCAAAATATATAAAAAGGGCTTCATAATGTTGAAAGAAATTCTAACTTCTGACAATTATTGGCGAAGATACATCCGTTTGAATTTGGAAACAGAAACTTAAAACGTCAATTTCTCGAAATGACTTCGAGACTACATATTTTCAGCTTTTGATGCAGAATCAAAATATATAAAAAGGGCTTCATAATGTTGAAAGAAATTCTAACTTCTGACAATTATTGGCGAAGATACATCCGTTTGAATTTGGAAACAGAAACTTAAAACGTCAATTTCTCGAAATGACTTCGAGACTACATATTTTCAGCTTTTGATGCAGAATCAAAATATATAAAAAGGGCTTCATAATGTTGAAAGAAATTCTAACTTCTGACAATTATTGGCGAAGATACATCCGTTTGAATTTGGAAACAGAAACTTAAAACGTCAATTTCTCGAAATGACTTCGAGACTACATATTTTCAGCTTTTGATGCAGAATCAAAATATATAAAAAAGGGCTTCATAATGTTGAAAGAAATTCTAACTTCTGACAATTATTGGCGAAGATACATCCGTTTGAATTTGGAAACAGAAACTTAAAACGTCAATTTCTCGAAATGACTTCGAGACTACATATTTTCAGCTTTTGATGCAGAATCAAAATATATAAAAAGGGCTTCATAATGTTGAAAGAAATTCTAACTTCTGACAATTATTGGCGAAGATACATCCGTTTGAATTTGGAAACAGAAACTTAAAACGTCAATTTCTCGAAATGACTTCGAGACTACATATTTTCAGCTTTTGATGCAGAATCAAAATATATAAAAAGGGCTTCATAATGTTGAAAGAAATTCTAACTTCTGACAATTATTGGCGAAGATACATCCGTTTGAATTTGGAAACAGAAACTTAAAACGTCAATTTCTCGAAATGACTTCGAGACTACATATTTTCAGCTTTTGATGCAGAATCAAAATATATAAAAAGGGCTTCATAATGTTGAAAGAAATTCTAACTTCTGACAATTATTGGCGAAGATACATCCGTTTGAATTTGGAAACAGAAACTTAAAACGTCAATTTCTCGAAATGACTTCGAGACTACATATTTTCAGCTTTTGATGCAGAGTCAAAATATATAAAAAGGGCTTCATAATGTTGAAAGAAATTCTAACTTCTGACAATTATTGGCGAAGATACATCCGTTTGAATTTGGAAACAGAAACTTAAAACGTCAATTTCTCGAAATGACTTCGAGACTACATATTTTCAGCTTTTGATGCAGAGTCAAAATATATAAAAAGGGCTTCATAATGTTGAAAGAAATTCTAACTTCTGACAATTATTGGCGAAGATACATCCGTTTGAATTTGGAAACAGAAACTTAAAACGTCAATTTCTCGAAATGACTTCGAGACTACATATTTTCAGCTTTTGATGCAGAATCAAAATATATAAAAAGGGCTTCATAATGTTGAAAGAAATTCTAACTTCTGACAATTATTGGCGAAGATACATCCGTTTGAATTTGGAAACAGAAACTTAAAACGTCAATTTCTCGAAATGACTTCGAGACTACATATTTTCAGCTTTTGATGCAGAATCAAAATATATAAAAAGGGCTTCATAATGTTGAAAGAAATTCTAACTTCTGACAATTATTGGCGAAGATACATCCGTTTGAATTTGGAAACAGAAACTTAAAACGTCAATTTCTCGAAATGACTTCGAGACTACATATTTTCAGCTTTTGATGCAGAATCAAAATATATAAAAAGGGCTTCATAATGTTGAAAGAAATTCTAACTTCTGACAATTATTGGCGAAGATACATCCGTTTGAATTTGGAAACAGAAACTTAAAACGTCAATTTCTCGAAATGACTTCGAGACTACATATTTTCAGCTTTTGATGCAGAGTCAAAATATATAAAAAGGGCTTCATAATGTTGAAAGAAATTCTAACTTCTGACAATTATTGGCGAAGATACATCCGTTTGAATTTGGAAACAGAAACTTAAAACGTCAATTTCTCGAAATGACTTCGAGACTACATATTTTCAGCTTTTGATGCAGAATCAAAATATATAAAAAGGGCTTCATAATGTTGAAAGAAATTCTAACTTCTGACAATTATTGGCGAAGATACATCCGTTTGAATTTGGAAACAGAAACTTAAAACGTCAATTTCTCGAAATGACTTCGAGACTACATATTTTCAGCTTTTGATGCAGAATCAAAATATATAAAAAGGGCTTCATAATGTTGAAAGAAATTCTAACTTCTGACAATTATTGGCGAAGATACATCCGTTTGAATTTGGAAACAGAAACTTAAAACGTCAATTTCTCGAAATGACTTCGAGACTACATATTTTCAGCTTTTGATGCAGAGTCAAAATATATAAAAAGGGCTTCATAATGTTGGAAAGAAATTCTAACTTCTGACAATTATTGGCGAAGATACATCCGTTTGAATTTGGAAACAGAAACTTAAAACGTCAATTTCTCGAAATGACTTCGAGACTACATATTTTCAGCTTTTGATGCAGAGTCAAAATATATAAAAAGGGCTTCATAATGTTGAAAGAAATTCTAACTTCTGACAATTATTGGCGAAGATACATCCGTTTGAATTTGGAAACAGAAACTTAAAACGTCAATTTCTCGAAATGACTTCGAGACTACATATTTTCAGCTTTTGATGCAGAATCAAAATATATAAAAAGG
>NW_025062609.1:0-86889 GCF_018153295.1 Drosophila grimshawi | reverse complement strand
ATGGGGCAATTTTTGACGAAGATATGGCCATTTATTTCAAGGTAGACCCTATTTAATGCTTTCCATATATTTTCTATTTATCGAAGAATATCCCTTAATATCTTTCTTAGATGAGTCGGAAGTCAAATTATTTTAATGCAGTTTGTTTCCAAAGATCAAGTGAATTCTAAAAACACCTTTATAATTGAAATGGGGCAATTTTTGACGAAGATATGGCCATTTATTTCAAGGTAGACCCTATTTAATGCTTTCCATATATTTTCTATTTATCGAAGAATATCCCTTAATATTTTTCTTAGATGAGTCGGAAGTCAAATTATTTTAATGCAGTTTGTTTCCAAAGATCAAGTGAATTCTAAAAACACCTTTATATTTGAAAATGGGGCAATTTTTGACGAAGATATGGCCATTTATTTCAAGGTAGACCCTATTTAATGCTTTCCATATATTTTCTATTTATCGAAGAATATCCCTTAATATCTTTCTTAGATGAGTCGGAAGTCAAATTATTTTAATGCAGTTTTGTTCCAAAGATCAAGTGAATTCTAAAAACACCTTTATAATTGAAATGGGGCAATTTTTGACGAAGATATGGCCATTTATTTCAAGGTAGACCCTATTTAATGCTTTCCATATATTTTCTATTTATCGAAGAATATCCCTTAATATCTTTCTTAGATGAGTCGGAAGTCAAATTATTTTAATGCAGTTTTGTTTCAAAGATTAAGCGAGTTCTAAAAACACCTTTATAATTGAAATGGGGCAATTTTTGACGAAGATATGGCCATTTATTTCAAGGTAGAGCCTATTTAATGCTTTCCATCTATTTTCTATTTATCGAAGAATATCCCTTAATATCTTTCTTAGATGAGTCGGAAGTCAATATATTTTAATGCAGTTTTGTGTTCCAAAGATCGAGCGAATTCTAAAAACACCTTTATAATTGAAATGGGGCAATTTTTGACGAAGATATGGCCATTTATTTCAAGGTAGACCCTATTCAATGCTTTCCATATATTTTCTATTTATCGAAGAATATCCCTTAATATCTTTCTTTAGATGAGTAGATGAGTAGACCCTATTTAATGCTTTCCATATATTTTCTATTTATCGAAGAATATCCCTTAATATCTTTCTTAGATGAGTCGGAAGTCAAATTATTTTAATGCAGTTTTGTTTCAAAGATCAAGTGAATTCTAAAAACACCTTTATATTTGAAATGGGGCAATTTTTGACGAAGATATGGCGTTTTATTTCAAGGTAGACCCTATTTAATGCTTTCCATATATTTTCTATTTATCGAAGAATATCCCTTAATATCTTTCTTAGATGAGTCGGAAGTCAAATTATTTTAATGCAGTTTTGTTTCAAAGATCAAGTGAATTCTAAAAACACCTTTATATTTGAAAATGGGGCAATTTTTGACGAAGATATGGCCATTTATTTCAAGGTAGACCCTATTTAATGCTTTCCATATATTTTCTATTTATCGAAGAATATCCCTTAATATCTTTCTTAGATGAGTCGGAAGTCAAATTATTTTAATGCAGTTTTGTTTCAAAGATCAAGTGAATTCTAAAAACACCTTTATAATTGAAATGGGGCAATTTTTGACGAAGATATGGCCATTTATTTCAAGGTAGACCCTATTTAATGCTTTCCATATATTTTCTATTTATCGAAGAATATCCCTTAATATCTTTCTTAGATGAGTCGGAAGTCAAATTATTTTAATGCAGTTTTGTTTCAAAGATCAAGTGAATTCTAAAAACACCTTTATAATTGAAATGGGGCAATTTTTGACGAAGATATGGCCATTTATTTCAAGGTAGACCCTATTTAATGCTTTCCATATATTTTCTATTTATCGAAGAATATCCCTTAATATCTTTCTTAGATGAGTCGGAAGTCAAATTATTTTAATGCAGTTTTGTTTCAAAGATTAAGCGAATTCTAAAAACACCTTTATAATTGAAATGGGGCAATTTTTGACGAAGATATGGCCATTTATTTCAAGGTAGACCCTATTTAATGCTTTCCATATATTTTCTATTTATCGAAGAATATCCCTTAATATCTTTCTTAGATGAGTCGGAAGTCAAATTATTTTAATGCAGTTTTGTTTCCAAAGATCAAGTGAATTCTAAAAACACCTTTATAATTGAAATGGGGCAATTTTTGACGAAGATATGGCCATTTATTTCAAGGTAGACCCTATTTAATGCTTTCCATATATTTTCTATTTATCGAAGAATATCCCTTAATATCTTTCTTAGATGAGTCGGAAGTCAAATTATTTTAATGCAGTTTGTTTCCAAAGATCAAGTGAATTCTAAAAACACCTTTATAATTGAAATGGGGCAATTTTTGACGAAGATATGGCCATTTATTTCAAGGTAGACCCTATTTAATGCTTTCCATATATTTTCTATTTATCGAAGAATATCCCTTAATATCTTTCTTAGATGAGTCGGAAGTCAAATTATTTTAATGCAGTTTTGTTCCAAAGATCAAGTGAATTCTAAAAACACCTTTATAATTGAAATGGGGCAATTTTTGACGAAGATATGGCCATTTATTTCAAGGTAGACCCTATTTAATGCTTTCCATATATTTTCTATTTATCGAAGAATATCCCTTAATATCTTTCTTAGATGAGTCGGAAGTCAAATTATTTTAATGCAGTTTGTTTCCAAAGATCAAGTGAATTCTAAAAACACCTTTATAATTGAAATGGGGCAATTTTTGACGAAGATATGGCCATTTATTTCAAGGTAGACCCTATTTAATGCTTTCCATATATTTTCTATTTATCGAAGAATATCCCTTAATATCTTTCTTAGATGAGTCGGAAGTCAAATTATTTTAATGCAGTTTTGTTTCAAAGATCAAGTGAATTCTAAAAACACCTTTATAATTGAAATGGGGCAATTTTTGACGAAGATATGGCCATTTATTTCAAGGTAGACCCTATTTAATGCTTTCCATATATTTTCTATTTATCGAAGAATATCCCTTAATATCTTTCTTAGATGAGTCGGAAGTCAAATTATTTTAATGCAGTTTTGTTCCAAAGATCAAGTGAATTCTAAAAACACCTTTATAATTGAAATGGGGCAATTTTTGACGAAGATATGGCCATTTATTTCAAGGTAGACCCTATTTAATGCTTTCCATATATTTTCTATTTATCGAAGAATATCCCTTAATATCTTTCTTAGATGAGTCGGAAGTCAAATTATTTTAATGCAGTTTTGTTCCAAAGATCGAGTGAATTCTAAAAACACCTTTATAATTGAAGTGGGGCAATTTTTGACGAAGATATGGCCATTTATTTCAAGGTAGACCCTATTTAATGCTTTCAATATATTTTCTATTTATCGAAGAATATCCCTTAATATCTTTCTTAGATGAGTCGGAAGTCAAATTATTTTAATGCAGTTTTGTTCCAAAGATTAAGTGAATTCTAAAAACACCTTTATAATTGAAGTGGGGCAATTTTTGACGAAGATATGGCCATTTATTTCAAGGTAGACCCTATTTAATGCTTTCCATATATTTTCTATTTATCGAAGAATATCCCTTAATATCTTTCTTAGATGAGTCGGAAGTCAAATTATTTTAATGCAGTTTTGTTCCAAAGATCAAGCGAATTCTAAAAACACCTTTATAATTGAAATGGGGCAATTTTTGACGAAGATATGGCCATTTATTTCAAGGTAGACCCTATTTAATGCTTTCCATATATTTTCTATTTATCGAAGAATATCCCTTAATATCTTTCTTAGATGAGTCGGAAGTCAAATTATTTTAATGCAGTTTTGTTTCAAAGATCGAGTGAATTCTAAAAACACCTTTATAATTGAAATGGGGCAATTTTTGACGAAGATATGGCCATTTATTTCAAGGTAGACCCTATTTAATGCTTTCCATATATTTTCTATTTATCGAAGAATATCCCTTAATATCTTTCTTAGATGAGTCGGAAGTCAAATTATTTTAATGCAGTTTTGTTCCAAAGATCAAGTGAATTCTAAAAACACCTTTATAATTGAAATGGGGCAATTTTTGACGAAGATATGGCCATTTATTTCAAGGTAGACCCTATTTAATGCTTTCCATATATTTTCTATTTATCGAAGAATATCCCTTAATATCTTTCTTAGATGAGTCGGAAGTCAAATTATTTTAATGCAGTTTTGTTTCAAAGATCAAGTGAATTCTAAAAACACCTTTATAATTGAAATGGGGCAATTTTTGACGAAGATATGGCCATTTATTTCAAGGTAGACCCTATTTAATGCTTTCCATATATTTTCTATTTATCGAAGAATATCCCTTAATATCTTTTTTAGATGAGTCGGAAGTCAAATTATTTTAATGCAGTTTTGTTTCAAAGATTAAGCGAATTCTTAAAACACCTTTATAATTGAAGTGGGGCAATTTTTGACGAAGATATGGCCATTTATTTCAAGGTAGAGCCTATTTAATGCTTTCCATCTATTTTCTATTTATCGAAGAATCTCCCTTAATATCTTTTTTAGATGAGTCGGAAGTCAATATATTTTAATGCAGTTTTGTTCCAAAGATCGAGCGAATTCTAAAAACACCTTTATAATTGAAATGGGGCAATTTTTGACGAAGATATGGCCATTTATTTCAAGGTAGACCCTATTTAATGCTTTCCATATATTTTCTATTTATCGAAGAATATCCCTTAATATCTTTCTTAGATGAGTAGATGAGTAGACCCTATTTAATGCTTTCCATATATTTTCTATTTATCGAAGAATATCCCTTAATATCTTTCTTAGATGAGTCGGAAGTCAAATTATTTTAATGCAGTTTGTTTCCAAAGATCAAGTGAATTCTAAAAACACCTTTATAATTGAAATGGGGCAATTTTTGACGAAGATATGGCCATTTATTTCAAGGTAGACCCTATTTAATGCTTTCCATATATTTTCTATTTATCGAAGAATATCCCTTAATATCTTTCTTAGATGAGTCGGAAGTCAAATTATTTTAATGCAGTTTGTTTTCAAAGATCAAGTGAATTCTAAAAACACCTTTATAATTGAAATGGGGCAATTTTTGACGAAGATATGGCCATTTATTTCAAGGTAGATCCTATTTAATGCTTTCCATATATTTTCTATTTATCGAAGAATATCTCTTAATATCTTTCTTAGATGAGTCGGAAGTCAAATTATTTTAATGCAGTTTTGTTCCAAAGATCAAGTGAATTCTAAAAACACCTTTATAATTGAAATGGGGCAATTTTTGACAAAGATATGGCCATTTATTTCAAGGTAGACACTATTTAATGCTTTCCATATATTTTCTATTTATCGAAGAATATCCCTTAATATCTTTCTTAGATGAGTCGGAAGTCAAATTATTTTAATGCAGTTTTGTTTCAAAGATCAAGTGAATTCTAAAAACACCTTTATAATTGAAGTGGGGCAATTTTTGACGAAGATATGGCCATTTATTTCAAGGTAGACCCTATTTAATGCTTTCAATATATTTTCTATTTATCGAATATCCCTTAATATCTTTCTTAGATGAGTCGGAAGTCAAATTATTTTAATGCAGTTTTGTTCCAAAGATCGAGTGAATTCTAAAAACACCTTTATAATTGAAATGGGGCAATTTTTGACAAAGATATGGCCATTTATTTCAAGGTTGACCCTATTTAATGCTTTCCATATATTTTCTATTTATCGAAGAATATCCCTTAATATCTTTCTTAGATGAGTCGGAAGTCAAATTATTTTAATGCAGTTTTGTTTCAAAGATCGAGCGAATTCTAAAAACACCTTTATAATTGAAATGGGACAATTTTTGACGAAGATATGGCCATTTATTTCAAGGTAGAGCCTATTTAATGCTTGCCATATATTTTCTATTTATCGAAGAATATCCCTTAATATCTTTCTTAGATGAGTCGGAAGTCAAATTTGTTTAATGCAGTTTTGTTCCAAAGATCGAGCGAATTCTAAAAACACCTTTATAATTGAAATGGGGCAATTTTTGACGAAGATATGGCCATTTATTTCAAGGTAGACCCTATTTAATGCTTTCCATATATTTTCTATTTATCGAAGAATATCCCTTAATATCTTTCTTAGATGAGTCGGAAGTCAAATTATTTTAATGCAGTTTGTTTCCAAAGATCAAGTGAATTCTAAAAACACCTTCATAATTGAAGTGGGGCAATTTTTGACGAAGGTATGGCCATTTATTTCAAGGTAGACCCTATTTAATGCTTTCCATATATTTTCTATTTATCGAAGAATATCCCTTAATATTTTTCTTAGATGAGTCGGAAGTCAAATTATTTTAATGCAGTTTGTTTCCAAAGATCAAGTAATTTCTAAAAACACCTTTATATTTGAAATGGGGCAATTTTTGACGAAGATATGGCCATTTATTTCAAGGTAGACCCTATTTAATGCTTTCCATATATTTTCTATTTATCGAAGAATATCCCTTAATATCTTTCTTAGATGAGTCGGAAGTCAAATTATTTTAATGCAGTTTTGTTTCAAAGATAGAGCGAATTCTAAAAACACCTTTATAATTGAAATGGGGCAATTTTTGACGAAGATATGGCCATTTATTTCAAGGTAGACCCTATTTAATGCTTTCCATATATTTTCTATTTATCGAAGAATATCCCTTAATATCTTTCTTAGATGAGTCGGAAGTCAAATTATTTTAATGCAGTTTTGTTTCAAAGATCGAGCGAATTCTAATAACACCTTTATAATTGTAGTGGGGCAATTTTTGACGAAGATATGGCCATTTATTTCAAGGTAGACCCTATTTAATGCTTTCAATATATTTTCTATTTATCGAAGAATATCCCTTAATATCTTTCTTAGATGAGTCGGAAGTCAAATTATTTTAATGCAGTTTTGTTTCAAAGATAGAGCGAATTCTAAAAACACCTTTATAATTGAAATGGGGCAATTTTTGACGAAGATATGGCCATTTATTTCAAGGTAGACCCTATTTAATGCTTTCCATATATTTTCTATTTATCGAAGAATATCCCTTAATATCTTTCTTAGATGAGTCGGAAGTCAAATTATTTTAATGCAGTTTTGTTCCAAAGATTGAGTGAATTCTAAAAACTCCTTTATAATTGAAGTGGGGCAATTTTTGACGAAGATATGGCTATTTATTTCAAGGTAGACCCTATTTAATGCTTTCCATTTTTTTTCTATTTATCGAAGAATATCCCTTAATATCTTTTTTAGATGAGTCGGAAGTCAAATTATTTTAATGCAGTTTTGTTTCAAAGATTAAGCGAATTCTAAAAACACCTTTATAATTGAAGTGGGGCAATTTTTGACGAAGATATGGCCATTTATTTCAAGGTAGACCCTATTTAATGCTTTCAATATATTTTCTATTTATCGAAATATCCCTTAATATCTTTCTTAGATGAGTCGGAAGTCAAATTATTTTAATGCAGTTTTGTTCCAAAGATCGAGTGAATTCTAAAAAAAACCCTTATAATTGAAATGGGGCAATTTTTGACGAAGATATGGCCATTTATTTCAAGGTAGACCCTATTTAATGCTTTCCATATATTTTCTATTTATCGGAGAATATCCCTTAATATCTTTCTTAGATGAGTCAGAAGTCAAATTATTTTAATGCAGTTTTGTTCCAAAGATCAAGTGAATTCTAAAAACGCCTTTATAATTGAAATGGGGCAATTTTTGACGAAGATATGGCCATTTATTTCAAGGTAGACCCTATTTAATGCTTTCCATATATTTTCTATTTATCGAAGAATATCCCTTAATATCTTTCTTAGATGAGTCGGAAGTCAAATTATTTTAATGCAGTTTTGTTCCAAAGATCAAGCGAATTCTAAAAACATCTTTGTAATTGAAATTGGGCAATTTTAGATGAAGATATGGCCATTTATTTCAAGGTAGACCCTATTTAATGCTTTCCATATATTTTCTATTTATCGAAGAATATCCCTTAATATCTTTCTTAGATGAGTCGGAAGTCAAATTATTTTAATGCAGTTTTGTTCCAAAGATCGAGCGAATTCTAAAAACACCTTTATAATTGAAATGGGGCAATTTTTGACGAAGATATGGCCATTTATTTCAAGGTAGACCCTATTTAATGCTTTCCATATATTTTCTATTTATCGAAGAATATCCCTTATTATCTTTCTTAGATGAGTCGAAAGTCAAATTATTTTAATGCAGTTTGTTTCCAAAGATCAAGTGAATTCTAAAAACACCTTTATATTTGAAATGGGGCAATTTTTGACGAAGATATGGCCATTTATTTCAAGGTAGACCCTATTTAATGCTTTCCATATATTTTCTATTTATCGAAGAATATCCCTTAATATCTTTCTTAGATGAGTCGGAAGTCAAATTATTTTAATGCAGTTTTGTTCCAAAGATCAAGTGAATTCTAAAAACACCTTTATAATTGAAATGGGGCAATTTTTGACGAAGATATGGCCATTTATTTCAAGGTAGACCCTATTTAATGCTTTCCATATATTTTCTATTTATCGAAGAATATCCCTTATTATCTTTCTTAGATGAGTCGGAAGTCAAATTATTTTAATGCAGTTTTGTTTCAAAGATAGAGCGAATTCTAAAAACACCTTTATAATTGAAATGGGGCAATTTTTGACGAAGATATGGCCATTTATTTCAAGGTAGACACTATTTAATGCTTTCCATATATTTTCTATTTATCGAAGAATATCCCTTAATATCTTTCTTAGATGAGTCGGAAGTCAAATTATTTTAATGCAGTTTTGTTTCAAAGATCAAGTGAATTCTAAAAACACGTTTATAATTGTAGTGGGGCAATTTTTGACGAAGATATGGCCATTTATTTCAAGGTAGACCCTATTTAATGCTTTCAATATATTTTCTATTTATCGAATATCCATTAATATCTTTCTTAGATGAGTCGGAAGTCAAATTATTTTAATGCAGTTTTGTTCCAAAGATCGAGTGAATTCTAAAAACACCTTTATAATTGAAATGGGGCAATTTTTGACGAAGATATGGCCATTTATTTCAAGGTAGACCCTATTTAATGCTTTCCATATATTTTCTATTTATCGAAGAATATCCCTTAATATCTTTCTTAGATGAGTCGGAAGTCAAATTATTTTAATGCAGTTTTGTTCCAAAGATTGAGTGAATTCTAAAAACTCCTTTATAATTGAAGTGGGGCAATTTTTGACGAAGATATGGCTATTTATTTCAAGGTAGACCCTATTTAATGCTTTCCATTTTTTTTCTATTTATCGAAGAATATCCCTTAATATCTTTTTTAGATGAGTCGGAAGTCAAATTATTTTAATGCAGTTTTGTTTCAAAGATTAAGCGAATTCTAAAAACACCTTTATAATTGAAATGGGGCAATTTTTGACGAAGATATGGCCATTTATTTCAAGGTAGACCCTATTTAATGCTTTCAATATATTTTCTATTTATCGAATATCCCTTAATATCTTTCTTAGATGAGTCGGAAGTCAAATTATTTTAATGCAGTTTTGTTCCAAAGATCGAGTGAATTCTAAAAAAAACCCTTATAATTGAAATGGGGCAATTTTTGACGAAGATATGGCCATTTATTTCAAGGTAGACCCTATTTAATGCTTTCCATATATTTTCTATTTATCGGAGAATATCCCTTAATATCTTTTTTAGATGAGTCGGAAGTCAAATTATTTTAATGCAGTTTTGTTCCAAAGATCAAGTGAATTCTAAAAACGCCTTTATAATTGAAATGGGGCAATTTTTGACGAAGATATGGCCATTTATTTCAAGGTAGACCCTATTTAATGCTTTCCATATATTTTCTATTTATCGAAGAATATCCCTTAATATCTTTCTTAGATGAGTCGGAAGTCAAATTATTTTAATGCAGTTTTGTTCCAAAGATCAAGCGAATTCTAAAAACATCTTTGTAATTGAAATTGGGCAATTTTAGATGAAGATATGGCCATTTATTTCAAGGTAGACCCTATTTAATGCTTTCCATATATTTTCTATTTATCGAAGAATATCCCTTAATATCTTTCTTAGATGAGTCGGAAGTCAAATTTGTTTAATGCAGTTTTGTTCCAAAGATCGAGCGAATTCTAAAAACACCTTTATAATTGAAGTGGGGCAATTTTTGACGAAGATATGGCCATTTATTTCAAGGTAGACCCTATTTAATGCTTTCCATATATTTTCTATTTATCGAAGAATATCCCTTATTATCTTTCTTAGATGAGTCGGAAGTCAAATTATTTTAATGCAGTTTGTTTCCAAAGATCAAGTGAATTCTAAAAACACCTTTATATTTGAAATGGGGCAATTTTTGACGAAGATATGGCCATTTATTTCAAGGTAGACCCTATTTAATGCTTTCCATATATTTTCTATTTATCGAAGAATATCCCTTAATATCTTTCTTAGATGAGTCGGAAGTCAAATTATTTTAATGCAGTTTGTTTCCAAAGATCGAGTGAATTCTAAAAACACCTTTATAATTGAAATGGGGCAATTTTTGACGAAGATATGGCCATTTATTTCAAGGTAGACCCTATTTAATGCTTTCCATATATTTTCTATTTATCGAAGAATATCCCTTATTATCTTTCTTAGATGAGTCGGAAGTCAAATTATTTTAATGCAGTTTTGTTCCAAAGATTGAGTGAATTCTAAAAACACCTTTATAATTGAAGTGGGGCAATTTTTGACGAAGATATAGCTATTTATTTCAAGGTAGACCCTATTTAATGCTTTCCATATATTTTCTATTTATCGAAGAATATCCCTTAATATCTTTTTTAGATGAGTCGGAAGTCAAATTATTTTAATGCAGTTTTGTTTCAAAGATTAAGCGAATTCTAAAAACACCTCTATAATTAAAGTGGGGCAATTTTTGACGAAGATATGGCCATTTATTTCAAGGTAGACCCTATTTAATGCTTTCAATATATTTTCTATTTATCGAATATCCCTTAATATCTTTCTTAGATGAGTCGGAAGTCAAATTATTTTAATGCAGTTTTGTTCCAAAGATCGAGTGAATTCTAAAAACACTTTTATAATTGAAATGGGGCAATTTTTGACGAAGATATGGCCATTTATTTCAAGGTAGACCGTATTTAATGCTTTCCATATATTTTCTATTTATCGAAGAATATCCCTTAATATCTTTCTTAGATGAGTCGGAAGTCAAATTATTTTAATGCAGTTTTGTTTCAAAGATTAAGCGAATTCTAAAAACACCTTTATAATTGAAATTGGGCAATTTTTGACGAAGATATGGCCATTTATTTCAAGGTAGACCCTATTTAATGCTTTCCATATATTTTCTATTTATCGAAGAATATCCCTTAATATCTTTCTTAGATGAGTCGGAAGTCAAATTATTTTAATGCAGTTTTGTTTCAAAGATCGAGCGAATTCTAAAAACACCTTTATAATTGAAATAGGGCAATTTTTGACGAAGATATGGCCATTTATTTCAAGGTAGAGCCTATTTAATGCTTTCCATATATTTTCTCTTTATCGAAGAATATCCCTTAATATCTTTCTTAGATGAGTCGGAAGTCAAATTATTTTAATGCAGTTTTGTTCCAAAGATCGAGTGAATTCTAATAACACCTTTATAATTGAAATGGGGCAATTTTTGACGAAGATATGGCCATTTATTTCAAGGTAGACCCTATTTAATGCTTTCCATATATTTTCTATTTATCGAAGAATATCCCTTATTATCTTTCTTAGATGAGTCGGAAGTCAAATTATTTTAATGCAGTTTTGTTCCAAAGATTGAGTGAATTCTAAAAACACCTTTATAATTGAAGTGGGGCAATTTTTGACGAAGATATAGCTATTTATTTGAAGGTAGACCCTATTTAATGCTTTCCATATATTTTCTATTTATCGAAGAATATCCCTTAATATCTTTTTTAGATGAGTCGGAAGTCAAATTATTTTAATGCAGTTTTGTTTCAAAGATTAAGCGAATTCTAAAAACACCTTTATAATTGAGGTGGGGCAATTTTTGACGAAGATATAGCTATTTATTTCAAGGTAGACCCTATTTAATGCTTTCCATATATTTTCTATTTATCGAAGAATATCCCTTAATATCTTTTTTAGATGAGTCGGAAGTCAAATTATTTTAATGCAGTTTTGTTTCAAAGATTAAGCGAATTCTAAAAACACCTCTATAATTAAAGTGGGGCAATTTTTGACGAAGATATGGCCATTTATTTCAAGGTAGACCCTATTTAATGCTTTCAATATATTTTCTATTTATCGAATATCCCTTAATATCTTTCTTAGATGAGTCGGAAGTCAAATTATTTTAATGCAGTTTTGTTCCAAAGATTAAGTGAATTCTAAAAACACTTTTATAATTGAAATGGGGCAATTTTTGACGAAGATATGGCTATTTATTTCAAGGTAGACCGTATTTAATGCTTTCCATATATTTTCTATTTATCGTAGAATATCCCTTAATATCTTTCTTAGATGAGTCGGAAGTCAAATTATTTTAATGCAGTTTTGTTCCAAAGATCAAGCGAATTCTAAAAACACCTTTATAATTGAAATTGGGCAATTTTTGACGAAGATATGGCCATTTATTTCAAGGTAGACCCTATTTAATGCTTTCCATATATTTTCTATTTATCGAAGAATATCCCTTAATATCTTTCTTAGATGAGTCGGAAGTCAAATTATTTTAATGCAGTTTTGTTTCAAAGATTGAGCGAATTTTAAAAACACCTTTATAATTGAAATAGGGCAATTTTTGACGAAGATATGGCCATTTATTTCAAGGTAGACCCTATTTAATGCTTTCCATATATTTTCTGTTAATCAAGAATATCCCTTAATATCTTTCTTAGATGAGTCGGAAGTCAAATTATTTTAATGCAGTTTTGTTCCAAAGATCGAGTGAATTCTAAAAACACCTATATAATTGAAATGGGACAATTTTTGACGAAGATATGGCCATTTATTTCAAGGTAGACCCTATTTAATGCTTTCCATATATTTTCTATTTATCGAAGAATATCCCTTATTATCTTTCTTAGATGAGTCGGAAGTCAAATTATTTTAATGCAGTTTTGTTCCAAAGATTGAGTGAATTCTAAAAACACCTTTATAATTGAAGTGGGGCAATTTTTGACGAAGATATAGCTATTTATTTGAAGGTAGACCCTATTTAATGCTTTCCATATATTTTCTATTTATCGAAGAATATCCCTTAATATCTTTTTTAGATGAGTCGGAAGTCAAATTATTTTAATGCAGTTTTGTTTCAAAGATTAAGCGAATTCTAAAAACACCTTTATAATTGAGGTGGGGCAATTTTTGACGAAGATATGGCCATTTATTTCAAGGTAGACCCTATTTAATGCTTTCAATATATTTTCTATTTATCGAATATCCCTTAATATCTTTCTTAGATGAGTCGGAAGTCAAATTATTTTAATGCAGTTTTGTTCCAAAGATCGACTGAATTCTAAAAACACTTTTATAATTGAAATGGGGCAATTTTTGACGAAGATATGGCCATTTATTTCAAGGTAGACCGTATTTAATGCTTTCCATATATTTTCTATTTATCGAAGAATATCCCTTAATATCTTTCTTAGATGAGTCGGAAGTCAAATTATTTTAATGCAGTTTTGTTTCAAAGATTAAGTGAATTCTAAAAACACCTTTATAATTGAAATGGGGCAATTTTTGACGAAGATATGGCCATTTATTTCAAGGTACACCCTATTTAATGCTTTCCATATATTTTCTATTTATCGAAGAATATCCCTTAATATCTTTCTTAGATGAGTCGGAAGTCAAATTATTTTAATGCAGTTTTGTTCCAAAGATCGAGTGAATTCTAATAACACCTTTATAATTGAAATGGGGCAATTTTTGACGAAGATATGGCCATTTATTTCAAGGTAGACCCTATTTAATGCTTTCAATATATTTTCTATTTATCGAATATCCCTTAATATCTTTCTTAGATGAGTCGGAAGTCAAATTATTTTAATGCAGTTTTGTTCCAAAGATCGAGTGAATTCTAAAATCACTTTTATAATTGAAATGGGGCAATTTTTGACAAAGATATGGCCATTTATTTCAAGGTAGACCCTATTTAATGCTTTCCATATATTTTCTATTAATCGACGAATATCCCTTAATATCTTTCTTAGATAAGTCGGAAGTCAAATTATTTTAATGCAGTTTTGTTTCAAAGATTAAGCGAATTCTAAAAACACCTTTATAATTGAAATGGGGCAATTTTTGACGAAGATATGGCCATTTATTTCAAGGTAGACCCTATTTAATGCTTTCCATATATTTTCTATTTATCGAAGAATATCCCTTAATATCTTTCTTAGATGAGTCGGAAGTCAAATTATTTTAATGCAGTTTTGTTTCAAAGATCGAGCGAATTCTAAAAACACCTTTATAATTGAAATAGGGCAATTTTTGACGAAGATATGGCCATTTATTTCAAGGTAGAGCCTATTTAATGCTTTCCATATATTTTCTCTTTATCGAAGAATATCCGTTAATATCTTTCTTAGATGAGTCGGAAGTCAAATTATTTTAATGCAGTTTTGTTTCAAAGATCGAGTGAATTCTAATAACACCTTTTAATTGAAATGGGGCAATTTTTGACGAAGATATGGCCATTTATTTCAAGGTAGACCCTATTTAATGCTTTCCATATATTTTCTATTTATCGAAGAATATCCCTTATTATCTTTCTTAGATGAGTCGGAAGTCAAATTATTTTAATGCAGTTTTGTTCCAAAGATTGAGTGAATTCTAAAAACACCTTTATAATTGAAGTGGGGCAATTTTTGACGAAGATATAGCTATTTATTTGAAGGTAGACCCTATTTAATGCTTTCCATATATTTTCTATTTATCGAAGAATATCCCTTAATATCTTTTTTAGATGAGTCGGAAGTCAAATTATTTTAATGCAGTTTTGTTTCAAAGATTAAGCGAATTCTAAAAACACCTTTATAATTGAAGTGGGGCAATTTTTGACGAAGATATGGCCATTTATTTCAAGGTAGACCCTATTTAATGCTTTCCATATATTTTCTATTTATCGAATATCCCTTAATATCTTTCTTAGATGAGTCGGAAGTCAAATTATTTTAATGCAGTTTTGTTCCAAAGATCGCCTGAATTCTAAAAACACTTTTATAATTGAAGTGGGGCAATTTTTGACGAAGATATGGCTATTTATTTCAATGTAGACCCTATTTAATGCTTTCCATATATTTTCTATTTATCGAAGAATATCCCTTAATACCTTATTTAGATGAGTCGAAAGTCAAATTATTTTAATGCAGTTTTGTTGCAAAGATTAAGCGAATTCTAAAAACCCCTTTATATTTGAAATGGGGCAATTTTTGACGAAGATATGGCCATTTATTTCAAGGTACACCCTATTTAATGCTTTCCATATATTTTCTATTTATCGAAGAATATCCCTTAATATCTTTCTTAGATGAGTCGGAAGTCAAATTATTTTAATGCAGTTTTGTTCCAAAGATCAAGTGAATTCTAAAAACACCTTTATAATTGAAATGGGGCAATTTTTGACGAAGATACGGCGATTTATTTCAAGGTAGACCCTATTTAATGCTTTCCATATATTTTCTATTTATCGAAGAATATCCCTTAATATCTTTCTTAGATGAGTCGGAAGTCAAATTATTTTAATGCAGTTTTGTTCCAAAGATCAAGCGAATTCTAAAAACACCTTTGTAATTGAAATTGGGCAATTTTAGATGGAGATATGGCCATTTATTTCAAGGTAGACCCTATTTAATGCTTTCCATATATTTTCTATTTATCGAAGAATATCCCTTAATATCTTTCTTAGATGAGTCGAAAGTGAAATTATTTTAATGCAGTTTTGTTCCAAAGATCGAGCGAATTCTAAAAACACCTCTATAATTGAAATGGGGCAATTTTTGACGAAGATATGGCCATTTATTTCAAGGTAGACCCTATTTAATGCTTTCCATATATTTTCTATTTATCGAAGAATATCCCTTAATATCTTTTTTAGATGAGTCGGAAGTCAAATTATTTTAATGCAGTTTTGTTTCAAAGATTAAGCGAATTCTAAAAACACCTTTATAATTGAAGTGGGGCAATTTTTGACGAAGATATGGCCATTTATTTCAAGGTAGACCCTATTTAATGCTTTCAATATATTTTCTATTTATCGAATATCCCTTAATATCTTTCTTAGATGAGTCGGAAGTCAAATTATTTTAAAACAGTTTTGTTCCAAAGATCGACTGAATTCTAAAAACACTTTTATAATTGAAATGGGGCAATTTTTGACGAAGATATGGCCATTTATTTCAAGGTAGACCGTATTTAATGCTTTCCATATATTTTCTATTTATCGAAGAATATCCCTTAATATCTTTCTTAGATGAGTCGGAAGTCAAATTATTTTAATGCAGTTTTGTTTCAAAGATTAAGCGAATTCTAAAAACACCTTTATAATTGAAATGGGGCAATTTTTGACGAAGATATGGCCATTTATTTCAAGGTACACCCTATTTAATGCTTTCCATATATTTTCTATTTATCGAAGAATATCCCTTAATATCTTTCTTAGATGAGTCGGAAGTCAAATTATTTTTACGCAGTTTTGTTCCAAAGATCGAGTGAATTCTAATAACACCTTTATAATTGAAATGGGGCAATTTTTGACGAAGATATGGCGATTTATTTCAAGGTTGACCCTATTTAATGCTTTCCATATATTTTCTATTTATCGAAGAATATCCCTTATTATCTTTCTTAGATGAGTCGGAAGTCAAATTATTTTAATGCAGTTTTGTTCCAAAGATTGAGTGAATTCTAAAAACACCTTTATAATTGAAGTGGGGCAATTTTTGACGAAGATATAGCCATTTATTTGAAGGTAGACCCTATTTAATGCTTTCCATATATTTTCTATTTATCGAAGAATATCCCTTAATATCTTTTTTAGATGAGTCGGAAGTCAAATTATTTTAATGCAGTTTTGTTTCAAAGATTAAGCGAATTCTAAAAACACCTTTATAATTGAAGTGGGGCAATTTTTGACGAAGATATGGCCATTTATTTCCTGGTAGACCCTATTTAATGCTTTCAATATATTTTCTATTTATCGAATATCCCTTAATATCTTTCTTAGATGAGTCGGAAGTCAAATTATTTTAATGCAGTTTTGTTCCAAAGATCGCCTGAATTCTAAAAACACTTTTATAATTGAAATGGGGCAATTTTTGACGAAGATATGGCCATTTATTTCAAGGTGGACCGTATTTCATGCTTTCCATATATTTTCTATTTATCGAAGAATATCCCTTAATATCTTTCTTAGATGAGTCGAAAGTCAAATTATTTTAATGCAGTTTTGTTTCAAAGATTAAGCGAATTCTAAAAACACCTTTATAATTGAAATGGGGCAATTTTTGACGAAGATATGGCCATTTATTTCAAGGTAGACCCTATTTAATGCTTTCCATATATTTTCTATTTATCGAATATCCCTTAATATCTTTCTTAGATGAGTCGGAAGTCAAATTATTTTACTGCAGTTTTGTTCCAAAGATCAAGTGAATTCTAAAAACACCTTTATAATTGAAATGGGGCAATTTTTGACGAAGATATGGCGATTTATTTCAAGGTAGACCCTATTTAATGCTTTCCATATATTTTCTATTTATCGAAGAATATCCCTTAATATCTTTCTTAGATGAGTCGGAAGTCAAATTATTTTAACGCAGTTTTGTTCCAAAGATCAAGCGAATTCTAAAAACATCTTTGTAATTGAAATTGGGCAATTTTAGATGGAGATATGGCCATTTATTTCAAGGTAGACCCTATTTAATGCTTTCCATATATTTTCTATTTATCGAAGAATATCCATTAATATATTTTTGAGATGAGTCGGAAGTCAAATTATTTTAATGCAGTTTTGTTTCAAAGATTAAGCGAATTCTAAAAACACCTTTATAATTGAAATGGGGCAATTTTTGACGAAGATATGGCGATTTATTTCAAGGTAGACCCTATTTAATGCTTTCCATATATTTTCTATTTATCGAAGAATATCCCTTAATATCTTTCTTAGATGAGTCGGAAGTCAAATTATTTTAACGCAGTTTTGTTCCAAAGATCAAGTGAATTCTAAAAACACCTCTATAATTGAAATGGGGCAATTTTTGACGAAGATATGGCCATTTATTTCAAGGTAGACCCTATTTAATGCTTTCCATATATTTTCTATTTATCGAATATCCCTTAATATCTTTCTTAGATGAGTCGGAAGTCAAATTATTTTAATGCAGTTTTGTTCCAAAGATCAAGTGAATTCAAAAAACACCTTTATAATTGAAATGGGGCAATTTTTGACGAAGATATGGCCATTTATTTCAAGGTAGACCCTATTTAATGCTTTCCATATATTTTCTATTTATCGAAGAATATCCCTTAATATCTTTTTTAGATGAGTCGGAAGTCAAATTATTTTAATGCAGTTTTGTTCCAAAGATTAAGCGAAATTCTAAAAACACCTTTATAATTGAAGTGGGGCAATTTTTGACGAAGATATGGCCATTTATTTCAAGGTAGACCCTATTTAATGCTTTCCATATATTTTCTATTTATCGAAGAATATCCCTTAATATCTTTCTTAGATGAGTCGGAAGTCAAATTATTTTAATGCAGTTTTCTTCCAAAGAACGAGTGAATTCTAAAAACACCTTTATAATTGAAATGGGGCAATTTTTGACGAAGATATGGCCATTTATTTCAAGGTAGACCCTATTTAATGCTTTCCATATATTTTCTATTTATCGAAGAATATCCCTTAATATCTTTCTAAGATGAGTCGGAAGTCAAATTATTTTAATGCAGTTTTCTTTCGAAGATTAAGCGAATTCTAAAAACACCTTTATAATTGAAATGGGGCAATTTTTGACGAAGATATGGCCATTTATTTCAAGGTAGACCCTATTTAATGCTTTCCATATATTTTCTATTTATCGAAGAATATCCCTTAATATCTTTCTTAGATGAGTCGGAAGTCAAATTATTTTAATGCAGTTTTGTTTCAAAGATTAAGCGAAATCTAAAAACACCTTTATAATTGAAGTGGGGCAATTTTTGACGAAGATATGGCCATTTATTTCAAGGTAGACCCTATTTAATGCTTTCCATATATTTTCTATTTATCGAATATCCCTTAATATCTTTCTTAGATGAGTCGGAAGTCAAATTATTTTAATGCAGTTTTCTTCCAAAGATCGAGTGAATTCTAAAAACACCTTTATAATTGAAATGGGGCAATTTTTGACGAAGATATGGCCATTTATTTCAAGGTAGACCCTATTTAATGCTTTCCATATATTTTCTATTTATCGAAGAATATCCCTTAATATCTTTCTAAGATGAGTCGGAAGTCAAATTATTTTAATGCAGTTTTGTTTCGAAGATTAAGCGAATTCTAAAAACACCTTTATAATTGAAGTGGGCAATTTTTGACGAAGATATGGCTATTTATTTCAAGGTAGACCCTATTTAATGCTTTCCATATATTTTAAATTTATCGAAGAATATCCCTTAATATATTTTTGAGATGAGTCGAAAGTGAAATTATTTTAATGCAGTTTTGTTTCAAAGATCAAGTGAATTCTAAAAACAGCTTTATAATTGAAATTGGGCGATTTTTGACGAAGATATGGCCATTTATTTCAAGGTAGACCCTATTTAATGCTTTCCATATATTTTCTATTTATCGAAGAATATCCCTTAATATCTTTCTTAGATGAGTCGGAAGTCAAATTATTTTAATGCAGTTTTGTTTCAAAGATCCAGCGAATTCTAAAAACACCTTTATAATTGAAATTGGGCAATTTTAGATGAAGATATGGCCATTTATTTCAAGGTAGACCCTATTTAATGCTTTCCATATATTTTCTATTTATCGAAGAATATCCCTTAATATCTTTCTTAGATGAGTCGGAAGTTAAATTATTTTAATGCAGTTTTGTTCCAAAGATCAAGTGAATTCTAAAAACACCTTTATAATTGAAATGGGCCAATTTTTGACGAAGATATGGCCATTTATTTCAAGGTAGACCCTATTTAATGCTTTCCATATATTTTCTATTTATCGAAGAATATCCCTTAATATCTTTCTTAGATGAGTCGGAAGTTAAATTATTTTAATGCAGTTTTGTTCCAAAGATCAAGTGAATTCTAAAAACACCTTTAAAATTGAAATGGGCCAATTTTTGACGAAGATATGGCCATTTATTTCAAGGTAGACCCTATTTAATGCTTTCCATATATTTTCTATTTATCGAAGAATATCACTTAATATCTTTCTTAGATGAGTCGGAAGTCAAATTATTTTAATGCAGTTTTGTTCCAAAGATCAAGTGAATTCTAAAAACACCTTTATAATTGAAATGGGGCAATTTTTGACGAAGATATGGCCATTTATTTCAAGGTAGACCCAATTTAATGCTTTCCATATATTTTCTATTTATCGAAGAATATCCCTTAATATCTTTCTTAGATGAGTCGGAAGTCAAATTATTTTAATGCAGTTTTATTCCAAAGATCAAGTGAATTCTAAAAACACCTTTATAATTGAAATGGGGCAATTTTTGACGAAGATATGGCCATTTATTTCAAGGTAGACACTATTTAATGCTTTCCATATATTTTCTATTTATCGAAGAATATCCCTTAATATCTTTCTTAGATGAGTGGGAAGTCGAATTATTTTAATGCAGTTTTGTTCCAAAGATCGAGCGAATTCTAAAAGCACCTTTATAATTGAAATGGGGCAATTTTTGACGAAGATATGGCCATTTATTTCAAGGTAGACCCTATTTAATGCTTTCCATATATTTTCTATTTATCGAATATCCCTTAATATCTTTCTTAGATGAGTCGGAAGTCAAATTATTTTAATGCAGTTTTCTTCCAAAGATCGAGTGAATTCTAAAAACACCTTTATAATTGAAGTGGGGCAATTTTTGACGAAGATATGGCCATTTATTTCAAGGTAGACCCTATTTAATGCTTTCCATATATTTTCTATTTATCGAAGAATATCCCTTAATATCTTTCTTAGATGAGTCGGAAGTTAAATTATTTTAATGCAGTTTTGTTCCAAAGATCAAGTGAATTCTAAAAACAGCTTTAAAATTGAAATGGGCCAATTTTTGACGAAGATATGGCCATTTATTTCAAGGTAGACCCTATTTAATGCTTTCCATATATTTTCTATTTATCGAAGAATATCCCTTAATATCTTTCTTAGATGAGTCGGAAGTCAAATTATTTTAATGCAGTTTTGTTTCAAAGATCCAGCGAATTCTAAAAACACCTTTATAATTGAAATTGGGCAATTTTAGATGAAGATATGGCCATTTATTTCAAGGTAGACCCTATTTAATGCTTTCCATATATTTTCTATTTATCGAAGAATATCCCTTAATATCTTTCTTAGATGAGTCGGAAGTCAAATTATTTTAATGCAGTTTTGTTCCAAAGATCAAGCTAATTCTAAAAACACCTTTATAATTGAAATGGGCCAATTTTTGACGAAGATATGGCCATTTATTTCAAGGTAGACCCTATTTAATGCTTTCCATATATTTTCTATTTATCGAAGAATATCCCTTAATATCTTTCTTAGATGAGTCGGAAGTCAAATTATTTTAATGCAGTTTTGTTTCAAAGATCGAGTGAATTCTAAAAAACACCTTTATAATTGAAATGGGCCAATTTTTGACGAAGATATGGCCATTTATTTCAAGGTAGACCCTATTTAATGCTTTCCATATATTTTCTATTTATCGAAGAATATCACTTAATATCTTTCTTAGATGAGTCGGAAGTCAAATTATTTTAATGCAGTTTTGTTCCAAAGATCAAGTGAATTCTAAAAACACCTTTATAATTGAAATGGGGCAATTTTTGACGAAGATATGGCCATTTATTTCAAGGTAGACCCAATTTAATGCTTTCCATATATTTTCTATTTATCGAAGAATATCCCTTAATATCTTTCTTAGATGAGTCGGAAGTCAAATTATTTTAATGCAGTTTTATTCCAAAGATCAAGTGAATTCTAAAAACACCTTTATAATTGAAATGGGGCAATTTTTGACGAAGATATGGCCATTTATTTCAAGGTAGACACTATTTAATGCTTTCCATATATTTTCTATTTATCAAAGAATATCCCTTAATATCTTTCTTTAGATGAGTCGGAAGTCAAATTATTTTAATGCAGTTTTGTTCCAAAGATCGAGCGAATTCTAAAAGCACCTTTATAATTGAAATGGGGCAATTTTTGACGAAGATATGGCCATTTATTTCAAGGTAAACCCTATTTAATGCTTTCCATATATTTTCTATTTATCGAATATCCCTTAATATCTTTCTTAGATGAGTCGGAAGTCAAATTATTTTAATGCAGTTTTCTTCCAAAGATCGAGTGAATTCTAAAAACACCTTTATAATTGAAATGGGGCATTTTTTGACGAAGATATGGCCATTTATTTCAAGGTAGACCCTATTTAATGCTTTCCATATATTTTCTATTTATCGAAGAATATCCCTTAATATCTTTCTTAGATGAGTCGGAAGTCAAATTATTTTAATGCAGTTTTGTTTCAAAGATCCAGCGAATTCTAAAAACACCTTTATAATTGAAATTGGGCAATTTTAGATGAAGATATGGCCATTTATTTCAAGGTAGACCCTATTTAATGCTTTCCATATATTTTCTATTTATCGAAGAATATCCCTTAATATCTTTCTTAGATGAGTCGGAAAGCAAATTATTTTAATGCAGTTTTGTTCCAAAGATCAAGTGAATTCTAAAAACACCTTTATAATTAAAATGGGCCAATTTTTGACGAAGATATGGCCATTTATTTCAAGGTAGACCCAATTTAATGCTTTCCATATATTTTCTATTTATCGAAGAATATCCCTTAATATCTTTCTTAGATGAGTCGGAAGTCAAATTATTTTAATGCAGTTTTGTTTCGAAGATTGAGTGAATTCTAAAAACACCTTTAAAATTGAAATGGGCCAATTTTTGATGAAGATATGGCCATTTATTTCAAGGTAGAGCCTATTTAATGCTTTCCATATATTTTCTATTTATCGAAGAATATCACTTAATATCTTTCTTAGATGAGTCGGAAGTCAAATTATTTTAATGCAGTTTTGTTCCAAAGATCAAGTGAATTCTAAAAACACCTTTATAATTGAAATGGGGCAATTTTTGACGAAGATATGGCCATTTATTTCAAGGTAGACCCAATTTAATGCTTTCCATATATTTTCTATTTATCGAAGAATATCCCTTAATATCTTTCTTAGATGAGTCGGAAGTCAAATTATTTTAATGCAGTTTTATTCCAAAGATCAAGTGAATTCTAAAAACACCTTTATAATTGAAATGGGGCAATTTTTGACGAAGATATGGCCATTTATTTCAAGGTAGACACTATTTAATGCTTTCCATATATTTTCTATTTATCAAAGAATATCCCTTAATATCTTTCTTAGATGAGTGGGAAGTCGAATTATTTTAATGCAGTTTGTTCCAAACATCGAGCGAATTCTAAAAGCACCTTTATAATTGAAACGGGGCAATTTTTGACGAAGATATGGCCATTTATTTCAAGGTAAACCCTATTTAATGCTTTTCCATATATTTTCTATTTATCGAATATCCCTTAATATCTTTCTTAGATGAGTCGGAAGTCAAATTATTTTAATGCAGTTTTCTTCCAAAGATCGAGTGAATTCTAAAAACACCTTTATAATTGAAATGGGGCAATTTTTGACGAAGATATGGCCATTTATTTCAAGGTAGACCCTATTTAATGCTTTCCATATATTTTCTATTTATCGAAGAATATCCCTTAATATCTTTCTTAGATGAGTCGGAAGTCAAATTATTTTAATGCAGTTTTGTTTCGAAGATTAAGCGAATTCTAAAAACACCTTTATAATTGAAGTGGGGCAATTTTTGACGAAGATATGGCCATTTATTTCAAGGTAGACCCTATTTAATGCTTTCAATATATTTTCTATTTATCGAATATCCCTCAATATCTTTCTTAGATGAGTCGGAAGTCAAATTATTTTAATGCAGTTTTGTTCCAAAGATCAAGTGAATTCTAAAAACATCTTTATAATTGAAATTGGGCGATTTTTGACGAAGATATGGCCATTTATTTCAAGGTAGACCCTATTTAATGCTTTCCATATATTTTCTATTTATCGAAGAATATCCCTTAATATCTTTCTTAGATGAGTCGGAAGTCAAATTATTTAAATGCAGTTTTGTTCCAAAGATCGAGTGAATTCTAAAAACACCTTTATACTTGAAATGGGGCAATTTTTGACAAAGATATGGCCATTTATTTCAAGGTAGACCCTATTTAATGCTTTCCATATATTTTCTATTTATCGAAGAATATCCCTTAATATCTTTCTTAGATGAGTCGGAAATCAAATTATTTTAATGCAGTTTTGTTTCAAAGATTAAGCGAATTCTAAAAACACCTTTATAATTGAAGTGGGGCAATTTTTGACGAAGATATGGCCATTTATTTCAAGGTAGACCCTATTTAATGCTTTCCATATATTTTCTATTTATCGAATATCCCTTAATATCCTTCGTAGATGAGTCGGAAGTCAAATTATTTTAATGCAGTTTTCTTCCAAAGATCGAGTGAATTCTAAAAACACCTTTATAATTGAAATGGGGCAATTTTTGACGAAGATATGGCCATTTATTTCAAGGTAGACCCTATTTAATGCTTTCCATATATTTTCTATTTATCGAAGAATATCCCTTAATATCTTTCCAAGATGAATCGGAAGTCCAATTATTTTAATGCAGTTTTGTTTCCAAGAATAAGCGAATTCTAAAAACACCTTTATAATTGAAGTGGGGCAATTTTTGACGAAGATATGGCCATTTATTTCAAGGTAGACCCTATTTAATGCTTTCAATATATTTTCTATTTATCGAATATCCCTCAATATCTTTCTTAGATGAGTCGGAAGTCAAATTATTTTAATGCAGTTTTGTTCCAAAGATCAAGTGAATTCTAAAAACATCTTTATAATTGAAATTGGGCGATTTTTGACGAAGATATGGCCATTTATTTCAAGGTAGACCCTATTTAATGCTTTCCATATATTTTCTATTTATCGAAGAATATCCCTTAATATATTTCTTAGATGAGTCGGAACTCAAATTATTTTAATGCAGTTTTGTTCCAAAGATCGAGTGAATTCTAAAAACACCTTTATAATTGAAATGGGGCAATTTTTGACAAAGATATGGCCATTTATTTCAAGGTAGACTTTATTTAATGCTTTCCATATATTTTCTATTTATCGAAGAATATCCCTTAATATCTTTCTTAGATGAGTCGGAACTCAAATTATTTTAATGCAGTTTTGTTCCAAAGATCGAGTGAATTCTAAAAACACCTTTATAATTGAAATGGGGCAATTTTTGACGAAGATATGGCCATTTATTTCAAGGTAGACCCTATTTAATGCTTTCCATATATTTTCTATTTATCGAATATCCCTTAATATCTTTCTTAGATGAGTCGGAAATCAAATTATTTTAATGCAGTTTTGTTCCAAAGATCAAGTGAATTCTAAAAACACCTTTATAATTGAAATGGGTCAATTTTTGACGAAGATATGGCCATTTATTTCAAGGTAGACCCTATTTAATGCTTTCCATATATTTTCTATTTATCGAATATCCCTTAATATCTTTCTTAGATGAGTCGGAAGTCAAATTATTTTAATGCAGTTTTGTTCCAAAGATCAAGTGAATTCTAAAAACACTTTTATAATTGAAATGGGGCAATTTTTGACGAAGATATGGCCATTTATTTCAAGGTAGACCCTATTTAATGCTTTCCATATATTTTCTATTTATCGAAGAATATCCCTTAATATCTTTCTTAGATGAGTCGGAAGTCAAATTATTTTAATGCAGTTTTGTTTCAAGGATCAAGCGAATTCTAAAAACACCTTTATAATTGAAATGGGGCAATTTTTGACAAAGATATGGCCATTTATTTCAAGGTAGACCCTATTTAATGCTTTCCATATATTTTCTATTTATCGAAGAATATCCCTTAATATCTTTCTTAGATGAGTCGGAAGTCAAATTATTTTAATGCAGTTTTGTTCCAAAGATCGAGTGAATTCTAAAAACACCTTTATAATTGAAATGGGGCAATTTTTGACGAAGATATGGCCATTTATTTCAAGGTAGACCCTATTTAATGCTTTCCATATATTTTCTATTTATCGAATATCCCTTAATATCTTTCTTAGATGAGTCGGAAGTCAAATTATTTTAATGCAGTTTTCTTCCAAAGATCGAGTGAATTCTAAAAACACCTTTATAATTGAAATGGGGCAATTTTTGACGAAGATATGACCATTTATTTCAAGGTAGACCCTATTTAATGCTTTCCATATATTTTCTATTTATCGAAGAATATCCCTTAATATCTTTCTAAGATGAGTCGGAAGTCAAATTATTTTAATGCAGTTTTGTTCCAAAGATCAAGTGAATTCTAAAAACACCTTTATAATTGAAATGGGGCAATTTTTGACAAAGATATGGCCATTTATTTCAAGGTAGACCCTATTTAATGCTTTCCATATATTTTATATTTATCGAAGAATATCCCTTAATATCTTTCTTAGATGAGTCGGAACTCAAATTATTTTAATGCAGTTTTGTTCCAAAGATCGAGTGAATTCTAAAAACACCTTTATAATTGAAATGGGGCAATTTTTGACGAAGATATGGCCATTTATTTCAAGGTAGACCCTATTTAATGCTTTCCATATATTTTCTATTTATCGAAGAATATCCCTTAATATCTTTCTTAGATGAGTCGGAAGTCAAATTATTTTAATGCAGTTTCGTTTCAAAGATCGAGCGAAATCTAAAAACACCTCTATAATTGAAGTGGGGCAATTTTTGACGAAGATATGGCCATTTATTTCAAGGTAGACCCTATTTAATGCTTTCCATATATTTTCAATTTATCGAAGAATATCCCTTAATATATTTGTGAGATGAGTCGAAAGTGAAATTATTTTAATGCAGTTTTGTTCCAAAGATCAAGTGAATTCTAAAAACAGCTTTTTAATTGAAATTGGGCGATTTTTGACGAAGATATGGCCATTTATTTCAAGGTAGACCCTATTTAATGCTTTCCATATATTTTCTATTTATCGAAGAATATCCCTTAATATCTTTCTTAGATGAGTCGGAAGTCAAATTATTTTAATGCAGTTTTGTTTCAAAGATCCAGCGAATTCTAAAAATACCTTTATAATTGAAATTGGGCAATTTTAGATGAAGATATGGCCATTTATTTCAAGGTAGACCCTATTTAATGCTTTCCATATATTTTCTATTTATCGAAGAATATCCCCTAATATCTTTCTTAGATGAGTCGGAAGTCAAATTATTTTAATGCAGTTTTGTTCCAAAGATCAAGTGAATTCTAAAAACACCTTTATAATTGAAATGGGCCAATTTTTGACGAAGATATGGCCATTTATTTCAAGGTAGACCCTATTTAATGCTTTCCATATATTTTCTATTTATCGAAGAATATCCCTTAATATCTTTCTTAGATGAGTCGGAAGTTAAATTATTTTAATGCAGTTTTGTTCCAAAGATCAAGTGAATTCTAAAAACACCTTTGAAATTGAAATGGGCCAATTTTTGACGAAGATATGGTCATTTATTTCAAGGTAGACCCTATTTAATGCTTTCCATATATTTTCTATTTATCGAAGAATATCCCTCAATATCTTTCTTAGATGAGTCGGAACTCAAATTATTTTAATGCAGTTTTGTTTCAAAGATCGAGCGAAATCTAAAAACACCTCTATAATTGAAGTGGGGCAATTTTTGACGAAGATATGGCCATTTATTTCAAGGTAGACCCTATTTAATGCTTTCCATATATTTTCTATTTATCGAATATCCCTTAATATCTTTCTTAGATGAGTCGGAAGTCAAATTATTTTAATGCAGTTTTCTTCCAAAGATCGAGTGAATTCTAAAAACACCTTTATAATTGAAATGGGGCAATTTTTGACGAAGATATGGCCATTTATTTCAAGGTAGACCCTATTTAATGCTTTCCATATATTTTCTATTTATCGAAGAATATCCCTTAATATCTTTCTAAGATGAGTCGGAAGTCAAATTATTTTAATGCAGTTTTGTTTCAAAGATTAAGCGAATTCTAAAAACACCTTTATAATTGAAGTGGGGCAATTTTTGACGAAGATATGGCCATTTATTTCAAGGTAGACCCTATTTAATGCTTTCCATATATTTTCAATTTATCGAAGAATATCCCTTAATATCTTTCTTAGATGAGTCGAAAGTCAAATTATTTTAATGCAGTTTTGTTCCAAAGATCAAGTGAATTCTAAAAACACTTTTATAATTGAAATTGGGCGATTTTTGACGAAGATATGGCCATTTATTTCAAGGTAGACCCTATTTAATGCTTTCCATATATTTTCTATTTATCGAAGAATATCCCTTAATATCTTTCTTAGATGAGTCGGAAGTCAAATTATTTTAATGCAGTTTTGTTTCAAGAATCCAGCGAATTCTAAAAACACCTTTATAATTGAAATGGGGCAATTTTTGACAAAGATATGGCCATTTATTTCAAGGTAGACCCTATTTAATGCTTTCCATATATTTTCTATTTATCGAAGAATATCCCTTAATATCTTTCTTAGATGAGTCGGAAGTCAAATTATTTTAATGCAGTTTTGTTCCAAAGATCGAGTGAATTCTAAAAACACCTTTATAATTGAAATGGGGCAATTTTTGACGAAGATATGGCCATTTATTTCAAGGTAGACCCTATTTAATGCTTTCCATATATTTTCTATTTATCGAAGAATATCCCTTAATATCTTTCTTAGATGAGTCGGAAGTCAAATTATTTTAATGCAGTTTCGTTTCAAAGATCGAGCGAAATCTAAAAACACCTCTATAATTGAAGTGGGGCAATTTTTGACGAAGATATGGCCATTTATTTCAAGGTAGACCCTATTTAATGCTTTCCATATATTTTCAATTTATCGAAGAATATCCCTTAATATATTTTTGAGATGAGTCGAAAGTGAAATTATTTTAATGCAGTTTTGTTCCAAAGATCAAGTGAATTCTAAAAACAGCTTTTTAATTGAAATTGGGCGATTTTTGACGAAGATATGGCCATTTATTTCAAGGTAGACCCTATTTAATGCTTTCCATATATTTTCTATTTATCGAAGAATATCCCTTAATATCTTTCTTAGATGAGTCGGAAGTCAAATTATTTTAATGCAGTTTTGTTTCAAAGATCCAGCGAATTCTAAAAATACCTTTATAATTGAAATTGGGCAATTTTAGATGAAGATATAGCCATTTATTTCAAGGTAGACCCTATTTAATGCTTTCCATATATTTTCTATTTATCGAAGAATATCCCCTAATATCTTTCTTAGATGAGTCGGAAGTCAAATTATTTTAATGCAGTTTTGTTCCAAAGATCAAGTGAATTCTAAAAACACCTTTATAATTGAAATGGGCCAATTTTTGACGAAGATATGGCCATTTATTTCAAGGTAGACCCTATTTAATGCTTTCCATATATTTTCTATTTATCGAAGAATATCCCTTAATATCTTTCTTAGATGAGTCGGAAGTTAAATTATTTTAATGCAGTTTTGTTCCAAAGATCAAGTGAATTCTAAAAACACCTTTGAAATTGAAATGGGCCAATTTTTGACGAAGATATGGCCATTTATTTCAAGGTAGACCCTATTTAATGCTTTCCATATATTTTCTATTTATCGAAGAATATCCCTCAATATCTTTCTTAGATGAGTCGGAACTCAAATTATTTTAATGCAGTTTTGTTTCAAAGATTAAGCGAAATCTAAAAACACCTTTATAATTGAAGTGGGGCAATTTTTGACGAAGATATGGCCATTTATTTCAAGGTAGACCCTATTTAATGCTTTCCATATATTTTCTATTTATCGAATATCCCTTAATATCTTTCTTAGATGAGTCGGAAGTCAAATTATTTTAATGCAGTTTTCTTCCAAAGATCGAGTGAATTCTAAAAACACCTTTATAATTGAAATGGGGCAATTTTTGACGAAGATATGGCCATTTATTTCAAGGTAGACCCTATTTAATGCTTTCCATATATTTTCTATTTATCGAAGAATATCCCTTAATATCTTTCTAAGATGAGTCGGAAGTCAAATTATTTTAATGCAGTTTTTGTTTCAAAGATTAAGCGAATTCTAAAAACATCTTTATAATTGAAGTGGGGCAATTTTTGACGAAGATATGGCCATTTATTTCAAGGTAGACCCTATTTAATGCTTTCCATATATTTTCAATTTATCGAATATCCCTTAATATCTTTCTTAGATGAGTCGGAAGTCAAATTATTTTAATGCAGTTTTCTTCCAAAGATCGAGTGAATTCTAAAAACACCTTTATAATTGAAATGGGGCAATTTTTGACGAAGATATGGCCATTTATTTCAAGGTAGACCCTATTTAATGCTTTCCATATATTTTCAATTTATCGAAGAATATCCCTTAATATATTTTTGAGATGAGTCGAAAAAGAAATTATTTTAATGCAGTTTTGTTCCAAAGATCAAGTGAATTCTAAAAACAGCTTTTTAATTGAAATTGGGCAATTTTTGACGAAGATATGGCCATTTATTTCAAGGTAGACCCTATTTAATGCTTTCCATATATTTTCTATTTATCGAAGAATATCCCTTAATATCTTTCTTAGATGAGTCGGAAGTCAAATTATTTTAATGCAGTTTTGTTCCAAAGATCAAGCGAATTCTAAAAACACCTTTATAATTGAAATTGGGCAATTTTAGATGAAGATTTATTTCAAGGTAGACCCTATTTAATGCTTTCCATATATTTTCTATTTATCGAAGAATATCCCTTAATATCTTTCTTAGATGAGTCGGAAGTCAAATTATTTTAATGCAGTTTTGTTTCAAAGATCAAGTGAATTCTAAAAACACCTTTATAATTGAAATGGGCCAATTTTTGACGAAGATATGGCCATTTATTTCAAGGTAGACCCTATTTAATGCTTTCCATATATTTTCTATTTATCGAAGAATATCCCTTAATATCTTTCTTAGATGAGTCGGAAGTTAAATTATTTTAATGCAGTTTTGTTCCAAAGATCAAGTGAATTCTAAAAACACCTTTGAAATTGAAATGGGCCAATTTTTGACGAAGATATGGCCATTTATTTCAAGGTAGACCCTATTTAATGCTTTCCATATATTTTCTATTTATCGAAGAATATCCCTTAATATCTTTCTTAGATGAGTCGGAACTCAAATTATTTTAATGCAGTTTTGTTTCAAAGATTAAGCGAAATCTAAAAACACCTTTATAATTGAAGTGGGGCAATTTTTGACGAAGATATGGCCATTTATTTCAAGGTAGACCCTATTTAATGCTTTCCATATATTTTCTATTTATCGAATATCCCTTAATATCTTTCTTAGATGAGTCGGAAGTCAAATTATTTTAATGCAGTTTTCTTCCAAAGATCGAGTGAATTTTAAAAACACCTTTATAATTGAAATGGGGCAATTTTTGACGAAGATATGGCCATTTATTTCAAGGTAGACCCTATTTAATGCTTTCCATATATTTTCTATTTATCGAAGAATATCCCTTAATATCTTTCTAAGATGAGTCGGAAGTCAAATTATTTTAATGCAGTTTTGTTTCGAAGATTAAGCGAATTCTAAAAACACCTTTATAATTGAAGTGGGGCAATTTTTGACGAAGATATGGCCATTTATTTCAAGGTAGACCCTATTTAATGCTTTCCATATATTTTCTATTTATCGAAGAATATCCCTTAATATATTTTTGAGATGAGTCGAAAGTGAAATTATTTTAATGCAGTTTTGTTCCAAAGATCAAGTGAATTCTAAAAACACCTTTATAATTGAAATTGGGCGATTTTTGACGAAGATATGGCCATTTATTTCAAGGTAGACCCTATTTAATGCTTTCCATATATTTTCTGTTTATCGAAGAATATCCCTTAATATCTTTCTAAGATGAGTCGGAAGTCAAATTATTTTAATGCAGTTTTGTTCCAAAGATCAAGTGAATTCTAAAAACACCTTTATAATTGAAATTGGGCAATTTTTGACGAAGATATGGCCATTTATTTCAAGGTAGACCCTATTTAATGCTTTCCATATATTTTCTATTTATCGAAGAATATCCCTTAATATCTTTCTTAGATGAGTCGAAAGTGAAATTATTTTAATGCAGTTTTGTTCCAAAGATCAAGTGAATTCTAAAAACACTTTTATAATTGAAATTGGGCGATTTTTGACGAAGATATGGCCATTTATTTCAAGGTAGACCCTATTTAATGCTTTCCATATATTTTCTATTTATCGAAGAATATCCCTTAATATCTTTCTTAGATGAGTCGGAAGTCAAATTATTTTAATGCAGTTTTGCTTCGAAGATCAAGCGAATTCTAAAAACACCTTTATAATTGAAATGGGGCAATTTTTGACAAAGATATGGCCATTTATTTCAAGGTAGACCCTATTTAATGCTTTCCATATATTTTCTATTTATCGAAGAATATCCCTTAATATCTTTCTTAGATGAGTCGGAACTCAAATTATTTTAATGCAGTTTTGTTTCGCGGATCAAGCGAATTCTAAAAACACCTTTATAATTGAAATGGGGCAATTTTTGACGAAGATATGGCCATTTATTTCAAGGTAGACCCTATTTAATGCTTTCCATATATTTTCTGTTAGTCAAGAATATCCCTTAATATCTTCCTTAGATGAGTCGGAAGTCAAATTATTTTAATGCAGTTGTGTTCCAAAGATTGAGTGAATTCTAAAAACACCTTGACAATTGAAATGGGGCAATTTTTGACGAAGATATGGCCATTTATTTCAAGGTAGACCCTATTTAATGCTTTCCATATATTTTCTATTTATCGAAGAATATCCCTTAATATCTTTCTTAGATGAGTCGGAAGTCAAATTATTTTAATACAGTTTCGTTTCAAAGATCGAGCGAAATCTAAAAACACCTTTATAATTGAAAATGGGGCAAATTTTTGACGAAAGATATGGCCATTTATTTCAAGGTAGACCCTATTTAATGCTTTCCATATATTTTCTATTTATCGAATGACCCTTAATATCTTTCTTAGATGAGTCGGAAGTCAAATTATTTTAATGCAGTTTTCTTCCAAAGATCGAGTGAATTCTAAAAACACCTTTATAATTGAAATGGGGCAATTTTTGACGAAGATATGGCCATTTATTTCAAGGTAGACCCTATTTAATGCTTTCCATATATTTTCTATTTATCGAAGAATATCCCTTAATATCTTTCTTAGATGAGTCGGAAGTCAAATTATTTTAATGCAGTTTTGTTTCAAAGATTAAGCGAAATCTAAAAACACCTTTATAATTGAAGTGGGGCAATTTTTGACGAAGATATGGCCATTTATTTCAAGGTAGACCCTATTTAATGCTTTCCATATATTTTCTATTTTTCGAATATCCCTTAATATCTTTCTTAGATGAGTCGGAAGTCAAATTATTTTAACGCAGTTTTCTTCCAAAGATCGAGTGAATTCTAAAAACACCTTTATAATTGAAATGGGGCAATTTTTGACGAAGATATGGCCATTTATTTCAAGGTAGACCCTATTTAATGCTTTCCATATATTTTCTATTTATCGAAGAATATCCCTTAATATCTTTCTAAGATGAGTCGGAAGTCAAATTATTTTAATGCAGTTTTGTTTCGAAGATTAAGCGAATTCTAAAAACACCTTTATAATTGAAGTGGGGCAGTTTTTGACGAAGATATGGCCATTTATTTCAAGGTAGACCCTATTTAATGCTTTCCATATATTTTCTATTTATCGAAGAATATCCCTTAATATCTTTCTTAGATGAGTCGGAAGTCAAATTATTTTAATGCAGTTTTGTTCCAAAGATCAAGTGAATTCTAAAAACACCTTTATAATTGAAATGGGCCAATTTTTGACGAAGATATGGCCATTTATTTCAAGGTAGACCCTATTTAATGCTTTCCATATATTTTCCATTTATCGAAGAATATCCCTTAATATCTTTCTTATATGATTCGGAAGTCAAATTATTTTAATGCAGTTTTGTTTCAAAGATCCAGCGAATTCTAAAAACACCTTTATAATTGAAATTGGGCAATATTAGATGAAGATATGGCCATTTATTTCAAGGTAGACCCTATTTAATGCTTTCCATATATTTTCTATTTATCGAAGAATATCCCTTAATATCTTTCTTAGATGAGTCGGAAGTCAAATTATTTTAATGCAGTTTTGTTCCAAAGATCAAGTGAATTCTAAAAACACCTTTATAATTGAAATGGGCCAATTTTTGACGAAGATATGTGTGAGTGGAGTAAAGGTAGACCCTATTTAATGCTTTCCATATATTTTCTATTTATCGAAGAATATCCCTTGATATCTTTCTTAGATGAGTCGGAAGTTAAATTATTTTGATGCAGTTGTGTTCCAAAGATCAAGTGAATTCTAAAAACACCTTTAAAATTGAAATGGGCGTATTTTTGACGAAGATATGGCCATGTATTTTCAAGGTAGACCCTATTTAATGCTTTCCATATATTTTCTATTTATCGGAGAATATCCCTTAATATCTTTCTTAGATGAGTCGGAAGTCAAATTATTTTAATGCAGTTTTGTTTCAAAGATTAAGCGAAATCTAAAAACACCTATATAATTGAAGTGGGGCAATTTTTGACGAAGATATGGCCATTTATTTCAAGGTAGACCCTATTTAATGCTTTCCATATATTTTCTATTTATCGAATATCCCTTAATATCTTTCTTAGATGAGTCGGAAGTCAAATTATTTTAATGCAGTTTTCTTCCAAAGATCGAGTGAATTCTAAAAACACCTTTATAATTAAAATGGGGCAATTTTTGACGAAGATATGGCCATTTATTCCAAGGTAGACCCTATTTAATGCTTTCCATATATTTTCTATTTATCGAAGAATATCCCTTAATATCTTTCTAAGATGAGTCGGAAGTCAAATTATTTTAATGCAGTTTTGTTTCAAAGATCAAGTGAATTCTAAAAACACCTTTATAATTGAAATTGGGCAATTTTAGATGAAGATATGGCCATTTATTTCAAGGTAGACCCTATTTAATGCTTTCCATATATTTTCAATTTATCGAAGAATATCCCTTAATATATTTTTTGAGATGAGTCGAAAAAGAAATTATTTTAATGCAGTTTTGTTCCAAAGATCAAGTGAATTCTAAAAACAGCTTTATAATTGAAATTGGGCAATTTTTGACGAAGATATGGCCATTTATTTCAAGGTAGACCCTATTTAATGCTTTCCATATATTTTCTATTTATCGAAGAATATCCCTTAATATCTTTCTTAGATGAGTCGGAAGTCAAATTATTTTAATGCAGTTTTGTTCCAAAGATCGAGCAAATTCTAAAAACACCTTTATAATTGAAATTGGGCAATTTTAGATGAAGATATGGCCATTTATTTCAAGGTAGACCCTATTTAATGCTTTCCATATATTTTCTATTTATCGAAGAATATCACTTAATATCTTTCTTAGATGAGTCGGAAGTCAAATTATTTTAATGCAGTTTTGTTCCAAATATTAAGTGAATTTTAAAAACACCTTTATAATTGAAATTGGTCAATTTTTGACGAAGATATGGCCATTTATTTCAAGGTAGACCCAATTTAATGCTTTCCATATATTTGCTATTTATCGAAGAATATCCCTTAATATCTTTTTTAGATGAGTCGGAAGTCAAATTATTTTAATGCAGTTTTGTTCCAAAGATCAAGTGAATTCTAAAAACACCGTTATAATTGAAATGGGGCAATTTTTGACGAAGATATGGCCATTTATTTCAAGGTAGACCCAATTTAATGCTTTCCATATATTTTCTATTTATCGAAGAATATCCCTTAATATCTTTTTTAGATGAGTCGGAAGTCAAATTATTTTAATGCAGTTTTGTTCCAAAGATCAAGTGAATTCTAAAAACACCTTTATAATTGAAATGGGGCAATTTTTGACGAAGATATGGCCATTTATTTCAAGGTAGACACTATTTAATGCTTTCCATATATTTTCTATTTATCGAAGAATATCCCTTAATATCTTTCTTAGATGAGTGGGAAGTCGAATTATTTTAATGCAGTTTTGTTCCAAAGATCGAGCGAATTCTAAAAGCACCTTTATAATTGAAATGGGGCAATTTTTGACGAAGATATGGCCATTTATTTCAAGGTAGACCCTATTTAATGCTTTCCATATATTTTCTATTTATCGAAGAATATCCCTTAATATCTTTCTTAGATGAGTCGGAAGTCAAATTATTTTAATGCAGTTTTCTTTCAAAGATCGAGTGAATTCTAAAAACACCTTTATAATTGAAATGGGGCAATTTTTGACGAAGATATGGCCATTTATTTCAAGGTAGACCCTATTTAATGCTTTCCATATATTTGCAATTTATCGAAGAATATCCCTTAATATATTTTTTAGATGAGTCGAAAGTGAAATTATTTTAATGCAGTTTTGTTCCAAAGATCAAGTGAATTCTAAAATCACCTTTATAATTGAAATTGGGCGATTTTTGACGAAGATATGGCCATTTATTTCAAGGTAGACCCTATTTAATGCTTTCCATATATTTTCTATTTATCGAAGAATATCCCTTAATATCTTTCTTAGATGAGTCGGAAGTCAAATTATTTTAATGCAGTTTTGTTCCAAAGATCCAGCGAATTCTAAAAACACCTCTATAATTGAAATGGGGCAATTTTTGACGAAGATATGGCCATTTATTTCAAGGTAGACCCTATTTAATGCTTTCCATATATTTTCTATTTATCGAAGAATATCCCTTAATATCTTTCTTAGATGAGTCGGAACTCAAATTATTTTAATGCAGTTTTGTTCCAAAGATCGAGTGAATTCTAAAAACACCTTTATAATTGAAATGGGGCAATTTTTGACAAAGATATGGCCATTTATTTTAAGGTAGACCCTATTTAATGCTTTCCATATATTTTCTATTTATCGAAGAATATCCCTTAATATCTTTCTTAGATGAGTCGGAACTCAAATTATTTTAATGCAGTTTTGTTTCAAAGATCAAGCGAAATCTAAAAACACCTTTATAATTGAAATGGGGCAATTTTTGACGAAGATATGGCCATTTATTTCAAGGTTGACCCTATTTAATGCTTTCCATATATTTTCTATTTATCGAAGAATATCCCTTAATATCTTTCTTAGATGAGTCGGAAGTCAAATTATTTTAACGCAGTTTTGTTCCAAAGATTGAGTGAATTCTAAAAACACCTTTATAATTGAAATGGGGCAATTTTTGACGGAGATATGGCCATTTATTTCAAGGTAGACCCTATTTAATGCTTTCCATATATTTTCTATTTATCGAAGAATATCCCTTAATATCTTTCTAAGATGAGTCGGAAGTCAAATTATTTTAATGCAGTTTTGTTTCAAAGATTAAGTGAATTCTAAAAACACCTTTATAATTGAAATGGGGCAATTTTTGACGAAGATATGGCCATTTATTTCAAGGTAGACCCTATTTAATGCTTTCCATATATTTCCTATTTATCGAATATCCCTTAATATCTTTCTTAGATGAGTCGGAAGTCAAATTATTTTAATGCAGTTTTGTTTCGAAGATTAAGCGAATTCTAAAAACACCTTTATAATTGAAATGGGGCAATTTTTGACGAAGATATGGCCATTTATTTCAAGGTAGACCCTATTTAATGCTTTCCATATATTTTCAATTTATCGAAGAATATCCCTTAATATATTTTTGAGATGAGTCGAAAAAGAAATTATTTTAATGCAGTTTTGTTCCAAAGATCAAGTGAATTCTAAAAACAGCTTTTTAATTGAAATTGGGCAATTTTTGACGAAGATATGGCCATCTATTTCAAGGTAGACCCTATTTAATGCTTTCCATATATTTTCTATTTATCGAAGAATATCCCTTTAATATCTTTCTTAGATGAGTCGGGAAGTCAAATTATTTTAATGCAGTTTTGTTTCAAAGATCCAGCAAATTCTAAAAACACCTTTATAATTGAAATTGGGCAATTTTAGATGAAGATATGGCCATTTATTTCAAGGTAGACCCTATTTAATGCTTTCCATATATTTTCTATTTATCGAAGAATATCACTTAATATCTTTCTTAGATGAGTCGGAAGTCAAATTATTTTAATGCAGTTTTGTTCCAAAGATCAAGTGAATTCTAAAAACACCTTTATAATTGAAATGGGGCAATTTTTGACGAAGATATGGCCATTTATTTCAAGGTAGACCCAATTTAATGCTTTCCATATATTTTCTATTTATCGAAGAATATCCCTTAATATCTTTCTTAGATGAGTCGGAAGTCAAATTATTTTAATGCAGTTTTGTTCCAAAGATCAAGTGAATTCTAAAAACACCTTTATAATTGAAATGAGGCAATTTTTGACGAAGATATGGCCATTTATTTCAAGGTAGACCCAATTTAATGCTTTCCATATATTTTCTATTTATCGAAGAATATCCCTTAATATCTTTCTTAGATGAGTCGGAAGTCAAATTATTTTAATGCAGTTTTATTCCAAAGATCAAGTGAATTCTAAAAACACCTTTATAATTGAAATGGGGCAATTTTTGACGAAGATATGGCCATTTATTTCAAGGTAGACACTATTTAATGCTTTCCATATATTTTCTATTTATCGAAGAATATCCCTTAATATCTTTCTTAGATGAGTGGGAAGTCGAATTATTTTAATGCAGTTTTGTTCCAAAGATCGAGCGAATTCTAAAAGCACCTTTATAATTGAAATGGGGCAATTTTTGACGAAGATATGGCCATTTATTTCAAGGTAGACCCTATTTAATGCTTTCCATATATTTTCTATTTATCGAATATCCCTTAATATCTTTCTTAGATGAGTCGGAAGTCAAATTATTTTAATGCAGTTTTCTTCCAAAGATCGAGTGAATTCTAAAAACACCTTTATAATTGAAATGGGGCAATTTTTGACGAAGATATGGCCATTTATTTCAAGGTAGACCCTATTTAATGCTTTCCATATATTTGCAATTTATCGAAGAATATCCCTTAATATATTTTTTAGATGAGTCGAAAGTGAAATTATTTTAATGCAGTTTTGTTCCAAAGATCAAGTGAATTCTAAAAACACCTTTATAATTGAAATTGGGCGATTTTTGACGAAGATATGGCCATTTATTTCAAGGTAGACCCTATTTAATGCTTTCCATATATTTTCTATTTATCGAAGAATATCCCTTAATATCTTTCTTAGATGAGTCGGAAGTCAAATTATTTTAATGCAGTTTTGTTTCAAAGATCCAGCGAATTCTAAAAACACCTTTATAATTGAAATGGGGCAATTTTTGACAAAGATATGGCCATTTATTTCAAGGTAGACCCTATTTAATGCTTTCCATATATTTTCTATTTATCGAAGAATATCCCTTAATATCTTTCTTAGATGAGTCGGAACTCAAATTATTTTAATGCAGTTTTGTTTCAAAGATCGAGTGAATTCTAAAAACACCTTTATAATTGAAATGGGGCAATTTTTGACGAAGATATGGCCATTTATTTCAAGGTAGACCCTATTTAATGCTTTCCATATATTTTCTATTTATCAAAGAAAATCCCTTAATATCTTTCTAAGATGAGTCGGAAGTCAAATTATTTTAATGCAGTTTTGTTTCAAAGATCAAGCGAATTCTAAAAACACCTTTATAATTGAAGTGGGGCAATTTTTGACGAAGATATGGCCATTTATTTCAAGGTAGACCCTATTTAATGCTTTCCATATATTTTCTATTTATCGAAGAATATCCCTTAATATCTTTCTTAGATGAGTCGGAAGTCAAATTATTTTAATGCAGTTTTGTTCCAAAGATCAAGTGAATTCTAAAAACACCTTTATAATTGAAATGGGGCAATTTTTGACGAAGATATGGCCATTTATTTCAAGGTAGACCCTATTTAATGCTTTCCATATATTTTCTATTTATCGAAGAATATCCCTTAATATCTTTCTTAGATGAGTCGGAAGTCAAATTATTTTAATGCAGTTTTGTTCCAAAGATTAAGCGAATTCTAAAAACACCTTTATAATTGAAATGGGGCAATTTTAGACGAAGATATGGCCATTTATTTCAAGGTAGACCCTATTTAATGCTTTCCATATATTTTCTATTTATCGAAGAATATCCCTTAATATCTTTCTTAGATGAGTCGGAAGTCAAATTATTTTAATGCAGTTTTGTTCCAAAGATCAAGTGAATTCTAAAAACACCTTTATAATTGAAATGGGGCAATTTTTGACGAAGATATGGCCATTTATTTCAAGGTAGACCCTATTTAATGCTTTCCATATATTTTCTATTTATCGAAGAATATCCCTTAATATCTTTCTTAGATGAGTCGGAAGTCAAATTATTTTAATGCAGTTTTGTTCCAAAGATCAAGTGAATTCTAAAAACACCTTTATAATTGAAATGGGGCAATTTTTGACGAAGATATGGCCATTTATTTCAAGGTAGACCCTATTTAATGCTTTCCATATATTTTCTATTTATCGAAGAATATCCCTTAATATCTTTCTTAGATGAGTCGGAAGTCAAATTATTTTAATGCAGTTTTGTTCCAAAGATCAAGTGAATTCTAAAAACACCTTTATAATTGAAATGGGGCAATTTTTGACGAAGATATGGCCATTTATTTCAAGGTAGACCCTATTTAATGCTTTCCATATATTTTCTATTTATCGAAGAATATCCCTTAATATCTTTCTTAGATGAGTCGGAAGTCAAATTATTTTAATGCAGTTTTTGTTCCAAAGATCAAGTGAATTCTAAAAACACCTTTATAATTGAAATGGGGCAATTTTTGACGAAGATATGGCCATTTATTTCAAGGTAGACCCTATTTAATGCTTTCCATATATTTTCTATTTATCGAAGAATATCCCTTAATATCTTTCTTAGATGAGTCGGAAGTCAAATTATTTTAATGCAGTTTTGTTCCAAAGATCGAGCGAATTCTAAAAACACCTTTATAATTGAAATGGGGCAATTTTTGACGAAGATATGGCCATTTATTTCAAGGTAGACCCTATTTAATGCTTTCCATATATTTTCTATTTATCGAAGAATATCCCTTAATATCTTTCTTAGATGAGTCGGAAGTCAAATTATTTTAATGCAGTTTTGTTCCAAAGATCAAGTGAATTCTAAAAACACCTTTATAATTGAAATGGGGCAATTTTTGACGAAGATATGGCCATTTATTTCAAGGTAGACCCTATTTAATGCTTTCCATATATTTTCTATTTATCGAAGAATATCCCTTAATATCTTTTTTAGATGAGTCGGAAGTCAATTAATTTTAATGCAGTTTTGTTCCAAAGATCGAGCGAATTCTAAAAACACCTTTATAATTGAAATGGGGCAATTTTAGATGAAGATATGGCCATTTATTTCAAGGTAGACCCTATTTAATGCTTTCCATATATTTTCTATTTATCGAAGAATATCCCTTAATATCTTTCTTAGATGAGTCGGAAGTCAAATTATTTTAATGCAGTTTTGTTCCAAAGATCAAGTGAATTCTAAAAACACCTTTATAATTGAAATGGGGCAATTTTTGACGAAGATATGGCCATTTATTTCAAGGTAGACCCTATTTAATGCTTTCCATATATTTTCTATTTATCGAAGAATATCCCTTAATATCTTTCTTAGATGAGTCGGAAGTCAAATTATTTTAATGCAGTTTTGTTCCAAAGATCAAGCGAATTCTAAAAACACCTTTATAATTGAAATGGGGCAATTTTTGACGAAGATATGGCCATTTATTTCAAGGTAGACCCTATTTAATGCTTTCCATATATTTTCTATTTATCGAAGAATATCCCTTAATATCTTTCTTAGATGAGTCGGAAGTCAAATTATTTTAATGCAGTTTTGTTCCAAAGATCAAGTGAATTCTAAAAACACCTTTATAATTGAAATGGGGCAATTTTTGACGAAGATATGGCCATTTATTTCAAGGTAGACCCTATTTAATGCTTTCCATATATTTTCTATTTATCGAAGAATATCCCTTAATATCTTTCTTAGATGAGTCGGAAGTCAAATTATTTTAATGCAGTTTTGTTCCAAAGATCAAGCGAATTCTAAAAACACCTTTATAATTGAAGTGGGGCAATTTTTGACGAAGATATGGCCATTTATTTCAAGGTAGACCCTATTTAATGCTTTCCATATATTTTCTATTTATCGAAGAATATCCCTTAATATCTTTCTTAGATGAGTCGGAAGTCAAATTATTTTAATGCAGTTTTGTTCCAAAGATCAAGTGAATTCTAAAAACACCTTTATAATTGAAATGGGGCAATTTTTGACGAAGATATGGCCATTTATTTCAAGGTAGACCCTATTTAATGCTTTCCATATATTTTCTATTTATCGAAGAATATCCCTTAATATCTTTCTTAGATGAGTCGGAAGTCAAATTATTTTAATGCAGTTTTGTTCCAAAGATCAAGTGAATTCTAAAAACACCTTTATAATTGAAATGGGGCAATTTTTGACGAAGATATGGCCATTTATTTCAAGGTAGACCCTATTTAATGCTTTCCATATATTTTCTATTTATCGAAGAATATCCCTTAATATCTTTCTTAGATGAGTCGGAAGTCAAATTATTTTAATGCAGTTTTGTTTCAAAGATCAAGCGAATTCTAAAAACACCTTTATAATTGAAGTGGGGCAATTTTTGACGAAGATATGGCCATTTATTTCAAGGTAGACCCTATTTAATGCTTTCCATATATTTTCTATTTATCGAAGAATATCCCTTAATATCTTTCTTAGATGAGTCGGAAGTCAAATTATTTTAATGCAGTTTTGTTCCAAAGATCGAGTGAATTCTAAAAACACCTTTATAATTGAAATGGGGCAATTTTTGACGAAGATATGGCCATTTATTTCAAGGTAGACCCTATTTAATGCTTTCCATATATTTTCTATTTATCGAAGAATATCCCTTAATATCTTTCTAAGATGAGTCGGAAGTCAAATTATTTTAATGCAGTTTTGTTCCAAAGATCGAGTGAATTCTAAAAACACCTTTATAATTGAAATGGGGCAATTTTTGACGAAGATATGGCCATTTATTTCAAGGTAGACCCTATTTAATGCTTTCCATATATTTTCTATTTATCGAAGAATATCCCTTAATATCTTTCTTAGATGAGTCGGAAGTCAAATTATTTTAATGCAGTTTTGTTCCAAAGATCGAGCGAATTCTAAAAACACCTTTATAATTGAAATGGGGCAATTTTTGACGAAGATATGGCCATTTATTTCAAGGTAGACCCTATTTAATGCTTTCCATATATTTTCTATTTATCGAAGAATATCCCTTAATATCTTTCTTAGATGAGTCGGAAGTCAAATTATTTTAATGCAGTTTTGTTCCAAAGATCGAGTGAATTCTAAAAACACCTTTATAATTGAAATGGGGCAATTTTTGACGAAGATATGGCCATTTATTTCAAGGTAGACCCTATTTAATGCTTTCCATATATTTTCTATTTATCGAAGAATATCCCTTAATATCTTTCTAAGATGAGTCGGAAGTCAAATTATTTTAATGCGGTTTTGTTTCAAAGATCAAGCGAATTCTAAAAACACCTTTATAATTGAAATGGGGCAATTTTTGACGAAGATATGGCCATTTATTTCAAGGTAGACCCTATTTAATGCTTTCCATATATTTTCTATTTATCGAAGAATATCCCTTAATATCTTTCTAAGATGAGTCGGAAGTCAAATTATTTTAATGCAGTTTTGTTCCAAAGATCGAGTGAATTCTAAAAACACCTTTATAATTGAAATGGGGCAATTTTTGACGAAGATATGGCCATTTATTTCAAGGTAGACCCTATTTAATGCTTTCCATATATTTTCAATTTATCGAAGAATATCCCTTAATATCTTTTTTAGATGAGTCGGAAGTCAAATTATTTTAATGCAGTTTTGTTCCAAAGATCAAGTGAATTCTAAAAACACCTTTATAATTGAAATGGGGCAATTTTTGACGAAGATATGGCCATTTATTTCAAGGTAGACCCTATTTAATGCTTTCCATATATTTTCTATTTATCGAAGATATCCCTTAATATCTTTCTTAGATGAGTCGGAAGTCAAATTATTTTAATGCAGTTTTGTTTCAAAGATCAAGCGAATTCTAAAAACACCTTTATAATTGAAATTGGGCAATTTCAGTTGAAGATATGGCCATTTATTTCAAGGTAGACCCTATTTAATGCTTTCCATATATTTTCTATTTATCGAAGAATATCCCTTAATATCTTTCTAAGATGAGTCGGAAGTCAAATTATTTTAATGCAGTTTTGTTCCAAAGATCAAGCGAATTCTAAAAACACCTTTATAATTGAAATGGGGCAATTTTTGACGAAGATATGGCCATTTATTTCAAGGTAGACCCTATTTAATGCTTTCCATATATTTTCTATTTATCGAAGAATATCCCTTAATATCTTTCTTAGATGAGTCGGAAGTCAAATTATTTTAATGCAGTTTTGTTCCAAAGATCGAGTGAATTCTAAAAACACCTTTATAATTGAAATGGGGCAATTTTTGACGAAGATATGGCCATTTATTTCAAGGTAGACCCTATTTAATGCTTTCCATATATTTTCTATTTATCGAAGAATATCCCTTAATATCTTTCTTAGATGAGTCGGAAGTCAAATTATTTTAATGCAGTTTTGTTCCAAAGATCAAGTGAATTCTAAAAACACCTTTATAATTGAAATGGGGCAATTTTTGACGAAGATATGGCCATTTATTTCAAGGTAGACCCTATTTAATGCTTTCCATATATTTTCTATTTATCGAAGAATATCCCTTAATATCTTTCTTAGATGAGTCGGAAGTCAAATTATTTTAATGCAGTTTTGTTCCAAAGATCGAGTGAATTCTAAAAACACCTTTATAATTGAAATGGGGCAATTTTTGACGAAGATATGGCCATTTATTTCAAGGTAGACCCTATTTAATGCTTTCCATATATTTTCTATTTATCGAAGAATATCCCTTAATATCTTTCTTAGATGAGTCGAAAGTCAAATTATTTTAATGCAGTTTTGTTCCAAAGATCAAGTGAATTCTAAAAACACCTTTATAATTGAAATGGGGCAATTTTTGACGAAGATATGGCCATTTATTTCAAGGTAGACCCTATTTAATGCTTTCCATATATTTTCTATTTATCGAAGAATATCCCTTAATATCTTTCTTAGATGAGTCGGAAGTCAAATTATTTTAATGCAGTTTTGTTTCGATGATTAAGCGAATTCTAAAAACACCTTTATAATTGAAGTGGGGCAATTTTTGACGAAGATATGGCCATTTATTTCAAGGTAGACACTATTTAATGCTTTCCATATATTTCTTATTAATAGAAGAATATCCCTTAATATCTTTCTTAGATGAGTCGGAAGTCAAATTATTTTAATGCAGTTTTCTTCCAAAGATCAAGTGAATTCTAAAAACACCTTTATAATTGAAATGGGGCAATTTTTGACGAAGATATGGCCATTTATTTCAAGGTAGACCCTATTTAATGCTTTCCATATATTTTCAATTTATCGAAGAATATCCCTTAATATCTTTCTAAGATGAGTCGGAAGTCAAATTATTTTAATGCAGTTTTGTTCCAAAGATCAAGTGAATTCTAAAAACACCTTTATAATTGAAATTGGGCAATCTCAGTTGAAGATATGGCCATTTATTTCAAGCTAGACCCTATTTAATGCTTTCCATATATTTTCTATTTATCGAAGAATATCCCTTAATATCTTTCTTAGATGAGTCGGAAGTCAAATTATTTTAATGCGGTTTTGTTCCAAAGATCGAGTAAATTCTAAAAATACCTTTATAATTGAAATGGGGCAATTTTTGACGAAGATATGGCCATTTATTTCAAGGTAGACCCTATTTAATGCTTTCCATATATTTTCTATTTATCGAAGAATATCCCTTAATATCTTTCTAAGATGAGTCGGAAGTCAAATTATTTTAATGCAGTTTTGTTTCAAAGATCGAGTGAATTTTAAAAACAGCTTTATGATTGAAATGAGGCAATTTTTGACGAAGATATGGCCATTTATTTCAAGGTAGACCCTATTTAATGCTTTCCCATATATTTTCTATTTATGGACGTATATCCGTTAATATCTTTCTAAGATGAGTCGGAAGTCAAATTATTTTAATGCAGTTTTGTTTCGGATGCATAAAGCGCATTATAATAACACGTTTATAATTGAAGTGGGGCAATTTTTGACGAAGATATGGCCATTTATTTCAAGGTAGACCCTATGCAATGCTTTCCATATATTTTCTATTTATCGAAGTATCCCTTAATATCTTTCTTAGATGAGTCGGAAGTCAAATTATTTTAATGCAGTTTTCTTTCAAAGATCGAGTGAATTCTAAAAACACCTTTATAATTGAAATGGGGCAATTTTTTTACGAAGATATGGCCATTTATTTCAAGGTAGACCCTATTTAATGCTTTCCATATATTTTCTATTTATCGAAGAATATCCCTTAATATCTTTATAAGATGAGTCGGAAGTCAAATTATTTTAATGCAGTTTTGTTTCGATGATTAAGCGAATTCTAAAAACACCTTTATAATTGAAGTGGGGCAATTTTTGACGAAGATATGGCCATTTATTTCAAGGTAGACCCTATTTAATGCTTTCCATATATTTTCTATTTATCGAAGAATATCCCTTAATATCTTTCTTAGATGAGTCGGAAGTCAAATTATTTTAATGCAGTTTTGTTCCAAAGATCGAGTGAATTCTAAAAACACCTTTATAATTGAAATGGGGCAATTTTTGACGAAGATATGGCCATTTATTTCAAGGTAGACCCTATTTAATGCTTTCCATATATTTTCTATTTATCGAAGAATATCCCTTAATATCTTTCTTAGATGAGTCGGAAGTCAAATTATTTTAATGCAGTTTTGTTCCAAAGATCAAGCGAATTCTAAAAACACCTTTATAATTGAAATGGGGCAATTTTTGACGAAGATATGGCCATTTATTTCAAGGTAGACCCTATTTAATGCTTTCCATATATTTTCTATTTATCGAAGAATATCCCTTAATATCTTTCTTAGATGAGTCGGAAGTCAAATTATTTTAATGCAGTTTTGTTCCAAAGATCGAGTGAATTCTAAAAACACCTTTATAATTGAAATGGGGCAATTTTTGACGAAGATATGGCCATTTATTTCAAGGTAGACCCTATTTAATGCTTTCCATATATTTTCTATTTATCGAAGAATATCCCTTAATATCTTTCTTAGATGAGTCGGAAGTCAAATTATTTTAATGCAGTTTTGTTCCAAAGATCAAGCGAATTCTAAAAACACCTTTATAATTGAAATTGGGCAATTTCAGTTGAAGATATGGCCATTTATTTCAAGCTAGACCCTATTTAATGCTTTCCATATATTTTCTATTTATCGAAGAATATCCCTTAATATCTTTCTTAGATGAGTCGGAAGTCAAATTATTTTAATGCGGTTTTGTTCCAAAGATCGAGCGAATTCTAAAAACACCTTTATAATTGAAATGGGGCAATTTTTGACGAAGATATGGCCATTTATTTCAAGGTAGACCCTATTTAATGCTTTCCATATATTTTCTATTTATCGAAGAATATCCCTTAATATCTTTCTTAGATGAGTCGGAAGTCAAATTATTTTAATGCAGTTTTGTTCCAAAGATCGAGTGAATTCTAAAAACACCTTTATAATTGAAATGGGGCAATTTTTGACGAAGATATGGCCATTTATTTCAAGGTAGACCCTATTTAATGCTTTCCATATATTTTCAATTTATCGAAGAATATCCCTTAATATCTTTTTTAGATGAGTCGGAAGTCAAATTATTTTAATGCAGTTTTGTTCCAAAGATCAAGTGAATTCTAAAAACATCTTTATAATTGAAATTGGGCGATTTTTGACGAAGATATGGCCATTTATTTCAAGGTAGACCCTATTTAATGCTTTCCATATATTTTCTGTTTATCGAAGAATATCCCTTAATATCTTTCTAAGATGAGTCGGAAGTCAAATTATTTTAATGCAGTTTTGTTTCGATGATTAAGCGAATTCTAAAAACACCTTTATAATTGAAGTGGGGCAATTTTTGACGAAGATATGGCCATTTATTTCAAGGTAGACCCTATTTAATGCTTTCCATATATTTTCTATTTATCGAATATCCCTTAATATCTTTCTTAGATGAGTCGGAAGTCAAATTATTTTAATGCAGTTTTCTTCCAAAGATCGAGTGAATTCTAAAAACACCTTTATAATTGAAATGGGGCAATTTTTGACGAAGATATGGCCATTTATTTCAAGGTAGACCCTATTTAATGCTTTCCATATATTTTCTATTTATCGAATATCCCTTAATATCTTTCTTAGATGAGTCGGAAGTCAAATTATTTTAATGCAGTTTTGTTTCGATGATTAAGCGAATTCTAAAAACACCTTTATAATTGAAGTGGGGCAATTTTTGACGAAGATATGGCCATTTATTTCAAGGTAGACCCTATTTAATGATTTCCATATATTTTCTATTTATCGAAGAATATCCCTTAATATCTTTTTTAGATGAGTCGAAAGTCAAATTATTTTAATGCAGTTTTGTTCCAAAGATCAAGTGAATTCTAAAAACACCTTTATAATTGAAATGGGGCAATTTTTGACGAAGATATGGCCATTTATTTCAAGGTAGACCCTATTTAATGCTTTCCATATATTTTCTATTTATCGAAGAATATCCCTTAATATCTTTCTTAGATGAGTCGGAAGTCAAATTATTTTAATGCAGTTTTGTTCCAAAGATCAAGCGAATTCTAAAAACACCTTTATAATTGAAATTGGGCAATTTTAGTTGAAGATATGGCCATTTATTTCAAGGTAGACCCTATTTAATGCTTTCCATATATTTTCTATTTATCGAAGAATATCCCTTAATATCTTTCTTAGATGAGTCGGAAGTCAAATTATTTTAATGCAGTTTTGTTCCAAAGATCAAGTGAATTCTAAAAACACCTTTATAATTGAAATTGGGCAATTTTTGACGAAGATATGGCCATTTATTTCAAGGTAGACCCTATTTAATGCTTTCCATATATTTTCTATTTATCGAAGAATATCCCTTAATATCTTTCTTAGATGAGTCGGAAGTCAAATTATTTTAATGCAGTTTTGTTCCAAAGATCAAGCGAATTCTAAAAACACCTTTATAATTGAAGTGGGGCAATTTTTGACGAAGATATGGCCATTTATTTCAAGGTAGACCCTATTTAATGCTTTCCATATATTTTCTATTTATCGAAGAATATCCCTTAATATCTTTCTTAGATGAGTCGGAAGTCAAATTATTTTAATGCAGTTTTGTTTCCAAAGATCAAGTGAATTCTAAAAACACCTTTATAATTGAAATGGGGCAATTTTTGACGAAGATATGGCCATTTATTTCAAGGTAGACCCTATTTAATGCTTTCCATATATTTTCTATTTATCGAAGAATATCCCTTAATATCTTTCTTAGATGAGTCGGAAGTCAAATTATTTTAATGCAGTTTTGTTCCAAAGATCGAGCGAATTCTAAAAACACCTTTATAATTGAAATGGGGCAATTTTTGACGAAGATATGGCCATTTATTTCAAGGTAGACCCTATTTAATGCTTTCCATATATTTTCTATTTATCGAAGAATATCCCTTAATATCTTTCTTAGATGAGTCGGAAGTCAAATTATTTTAATGCAGTTTTGTTCCAAAGATCAAGTGAATTCTAAAAACACCTTTATAATTGAAATGGGGCAATTTTTGACGAAGATATGGCCATTTATTTCAAGGTAGACCCTATTTAATGCTTTCCATATATTTTCTATTTATCGAAGAATATCCCTTAATATCTTTCTTAGATGAGTCGGAAGTCAAATTATTTTAATGCAGTTTTGTTCCAAAGATCAAGTGAATTCTAAAAACACCTTTATAATTGAAATTGGGCAATTTTTGATGAAGATATGGCCATTTATTTCAAGGTAGACCCTATTTAATGCTTTCCATATATTTTCTATTTATCGAAGAATATCCCTTAATATCTTTCTTAGATGAGTCGGAAGTCAAATTATTTTAATGCAGTTTTGTTTCAAAGATCAAGCGAATTCTAAAAACACCTTTGTAATTGAAATGGGGCAATTTTTGACGAAGATATGGCCATTTATTTCAAGGTAGACCCTATTTAATGCTTTCCATATATTTTCTATTTATCGAAGAATATCCCTTAATATCTTTCTTAGATGAGTCGGAAGTCAAATTATTTTAATGCAGTTTTGTTCCAAAGATCGAGCGAATTCTAAAAACACCTTTATAATTGAAGTGGGGCAATTTTTGACGAAGATATGGCCATTTATTTCAAGGTAGACCCTATTTAATGCTTTCCATATATTTTCTATTTATCGAAGAATATCCCTTAATATCTTTCTTAGATGAGTCGGAAGTCAAATTATTTTAATGCAGTTTTGTTCCAAAGATCAAGCGAATTCTAAAAACACCTTTATAATTGAAATGGGGCAATTTTTGACGAAGATATGGCCATTTATTTCAAGGTAGACCCTATTTAATGCTTTCCATATATTTTCTATTTATCGAAGAATATCCCTTAATATCTTTCTTAGATGAGTCGGAAGTCAAATTATTTTAATGCAGTTTTGTTCCAAAGATCAAGCGAATTCTAAAAACACCTTTATAATTGAAATGGGGCAATTTTTGACGAAGATATGGCCATTTATTTCAAGGTAGACCCTATTTAATGCTTTCCATATATTTTCTATTTATCGAAGAATATCCCTTAATATCTTTCTAAGATGAGTCGGAAGTCAAATTATTTTAATGCGGTTTTGTTTCAAAGATCAAGCGAATTCTAAAAACACCTTTATAATTGAAGTGGGGCAATTTTTGACGAAGATATGGCCATTTATTTCAAGGTAGACCCTATTTAATGCTTTCCATATATTTTCTATTTATCGAAGATATCCCTTAATATCTTTCTTAGATGAGTCGGAAGTCAAATTATTTTAATGCAGTTTTGTTCCAAAGATCGAGTGAATTCTAAAAACACCTTTATAATTGAAATGGGGCAATTTTTGACGAAGATATGGCCATTTATTTCAAGGTAGACCCTATTTAATGCTTTCCATATATTTTCTATTTATCGAAGAATATCCCTTAATATCTTTCTTAGATGAGTCGGAAGTCAAATTATTTTAATGCAGTTTTGTTCCAAAGATCGAGTGAATTCTAAAAACACCTTTATAATTGAAATGGGGCAATTTTTGACAAAGATATGGCCATTTATTTCAAGGTAGACCCTATTTAATGCTTTCCATATATTTTCTATTTATCGAAGAATATCCCTTAATATCTTTCTTAGATGAGTCGGAAGTCAAATTATTTTAATGCAGTTTTGTTCCAAAGATCGAGTGAATTCTAAAAACACCTTTATAATTGAAATGGGGCAATTTTTGACGAAGATATGGCCATTTATTTCAAGGTAGACCCTATTTAATGCTTTCCATATATTTTCTATTTATCGAAGAATATCCCTTAATATCTTTCTTAGATGAGTCGAAAGTCAAATTATTTTAATGCAGTTTTGTTCCAAAGATCAAGTGAATTCTAAAAACACCTTTATAATTGAAATGGGGCAATTTTTGACGAAGATATGGCCATTTATTTCAAGGTAGACCCTATTTAATGCTTTCCATATATTTTCTATTTATCGAAGAATATCCCTTAATATCTTTCTAAGATGAGTCGGAAGTCAAATTATTTTAATGCAGTTTTGTTTCGATGATTAAGCGAATTCTAAAAACACCTTTATAATTGAAGTGGGGCAATTTTTGACGAAGATATGGCCATTTATTTCAAGGTAGACCCTATTTAATGCTTTCCATATATTTTCTATTTATCGAAGATATCCCTTAATATCTTTCTTAGATGAGTCGGAAGTCAAATTATTTTAATGCAGTTTTCTTTCAAAGATCGAGTGAATTCTAAAAACACCTTTATAATTGAAATGGGGCAATTTTTTTACGAAGATATGGCCATTTATTTCAAGGTAGACCCTATTTAATGCTTTCCATATATTTTCTATTTATCGAAGAATATCCCTTAATATCTTTCTAAGATGAGACGGAAGTCAAATTATTTTAATGCAGTTTTGTTTCGATGATTAAGCGAATTCTAAAAACACCTTTATAATTGAAGTGGGGCAATTTTTGACGAAGATATGGCCATTTATTTCAAGGTAGACCCTATTTAATGCTTTCCATATATTTTCAATTTATCGAAGAGTATCCCTTAATATCTTTTTTAGATGAGTCGGAAGTCAAATTATTTTAATGCAGTTTTGTTCCAAAGATCAAGCGAATTCTAAAAACACCTTTATAATTGAAATTGGGCAATTTTTGACGAAGATATGGCCATTTATTTCAAGGTAGACCCAATTTAATGCTTTCCATATATTTTCTATTTATCGAAGAATATCCCTTAATATCTTTCTTAGATGAGTCGAAAGTGAAATTATTTTAATGCAGTTTTGTTCCAAAGATCAAGCGAATTCTAAAAACACCTTTATAATTGAAATTGGGCAATTTCAGTTGAAGATATGGCCATTTATTTCAAGGTAGACCCTATTTAATGCTTTCCATATATTTTCTATTTATCGAAGAATATCCCTTAATATCTTTCTTAGATGAGTCGGAAGTCAAATTATTTTAATGCAGTTTTGTTCCAAAGATCAAGCTAATTCTAAAAACATCTTTGTAATTGAAATTGGGCAATTTTAGATGAAGATATGGCCATTTATTTCAAGGTAGACCCTATTTAATGCTTTCCATATATTTTCTATTTATCGAAGAATATCCCTTAATATCTTTCTTAGATGAGTCGGAAGTCAAATTTGTTTAATGCAGTTTTGTTTCAAAGATCGAGCGAATTCTAAAAACACCTTTATAATTGAAGTGGGGCAATTTTTGACGAAGATATGGCCATTTATTTCAAGGTAGACCCTATTTAATGCTTTCCATATATTTTCTATTTATCGAAGAATATCCCTTAATATCTTTCTTAGATGAGTCGGAAGTCAAATTATTTTAATGCAGTTTTGTTCCAAAGATCAAGTGAATTCTAAAAACACCTTTATATTTGAAATGGGGCAATTTTAGACGAAGATATGGCCATTTATTTCAAGGTAGACCCTATTTAATGCTTTCCATATATTTTCTATTTATCGAAGAATATCCCTTAATATCTTTCTTAGATGAGTCGGAAGTCAAATTATTTTAATGCGGTTTTGTTCCAAAGATCGAGCGAATTCTAAAAACACCTTTATAATTGAAATGGGGCAATTTTTGACGAAGATATGGCCATTTATTTCAAGGTAGACCCTATTTAATGCTTTCCATATATTTTCTATTTATCGAAGATATCCCTTAATATCTTTCTTAGATGAGTCGGAAGTCAAATTATTTTAATGCAGTTTTCTTCCAAAGATCAAGTGAATTCTAAAAACACCTTTATAATTGAAATGGGGCAATTTTTGACGAAGATATGGCCATTTATTTCAAGGTAGACCCTATTTAATGCTTTCCATATATTTTCTATTTATCGAAGAATATTCCTTAATATCTTTCTAAGATGAGTCGGAAGTCAAATTATTTTAATGCGGTTTTGTTTCAAAGATTAAGCGAATTCTAAAAACACCTTTATAATTGAAGTGGGGCAATTTTTGACGAAGATATGGCCATTTATTTCAAGGAAGACCCTATTTAATGCTTTCAATATATTTTCTATTTATCGAAGATATCCCTTAATATCTTTCTTAGATGAGTCGGAAGTCAAATTATTTTAATGCAGCTTTGTTCCAAAGATCGAGTGAATTCTAAAAACACTTTTATAATTGAAATGGGGCAATTTTTGACGAAGATATGGCCATTTATTTCAAGGTAGACCGTATTTAATGCTTTCCATATATTTTCTATTAATCGAAGAATATCTCTTAATATCTTTCTTAGATGAGTCGGAAGTCAAATTATTTTAATGCAGTTTTGTTTCAAAGATCTAGCGAATTCTAAAAACACCTTTTTAATTGAAATGGGGCAATTTTTGACGAAGATATGCCCATTTATTTCAAGGTAGACCCTATTTAATGCTTTCCATATATTTTCTATTTATCGAAGAATATCCCTTAATATCTTTCTTAGATGAGTCGGAACTCAAATTATTTTAATGCAGTTTTGTTCCAAAGATCGAGTGAATTCTAAAAACACCTTTATAATTGAAATAGGGCAATTTTTGACAAAGATATGGCCATTTATTTCAAGGTAGACCCTATTTAATGCTTTCCATATATTTTCTATTTATCGAAGAATATCCCTTAATATCTTTCTTAGATGAGTCGGAAGTCAAATTATTTTAATGCGGTTTTGTTCCAAAGATCGAGCGAATTCTAAAAACACCTTTATAATTGAAATGGGGCAATTTTTGACGAAGATATGGCCATTTATTTCAAGGTAGACACTATTTAATGCTTTCCATATATTTTCTATTTATCGAAGAATATCCCTTAATATCTTTCTTAGATGAGTCGGAAGTCAAATTATTTTAATGCAGTTTTGTTCCAAAGATCGAGTGAATTCTAAAAACACCTTTATAATTGAAATGGGGCAATTTTTGACAAAGATATGGCCATTTATTTCAAGGTAGACCCTATTTAATGCTTTACATTTATTTTCTATTTATCGAAGAATATCCCTTAATATCTTTCTTAGATGAGTCGGAACTCAAGTTATTTTAAAGCAGTTTTGTTCCAAAGATCGAGTGAATTCTAAAAACACCTTTATAATTGAAATGGGGCAATTTTTGACGAAGATATGGCCATTTATTTCAAGGTAGACCCTATTTAATGCTTTCCATATATTTTCTATTTATCGAAGAATATCCCTTAATATCTTTTTTAGATGAGTCGGAAGTCAAATTATTTTAATGCAGTTTTGTTCCAAAGATCAAGCAAATTCTAAAAACACCTTTATAATTAAAATTGGGCAATTTTTGACGAAGATATGGCCATTTATTTCAAGGTAGACCCTATTTAATGCTTTCCATATATATTCTATTTATCGAAGAATATCCCTTAATATCTTTCTTAGATGAGTCGGAAGTCAAATTATTTTAATGCAGTTTTGTTTCGAAGATTAAGCGAATTCTAAAAACACCTTTATAATTGAAATGGGGCAATTTTTGACGAAGATATGGCCATTTATTTCAAGGTAGACCCTATTTAATGCTTTCCATATATTTTCTATTTATCGAAGAATATCCCTTAATATCTTTCTTAGATGAGTCGGAACTCAAATTATTTTAATGCAGTTTTGTTCCAAAGATCGAGTGAATTCTAAAAACACCTTTATAATTGAAATAGGGCAATTTTTGACAAAGATATGGCCATTTATTTCAAGGTAGACCCTATTTAATGCTTTCCATATATTTTCTATTTATCGAAGAATATCCCTTAATATCTTTCTTAGATGAGTCGGAACTCAAATTATTTTAATGCAGTTTTGTTCCAAAGATCGAGTGAATTCTAAAAACACCTTTATAATTGAAATGGGGCAATTTTTGACGAAGATATGGCCATTTATTTCAAGGTAGACCCTATTTAATGCTTTCCATATATTTTCTATTTATCGAAGAATATCCCTTAATATCTTTCTTAGATGAGTCGGAAGTCAAATTATTTTAATGCAGTTTTGTTTCAAAGATCAAGTGAATTCTAAAAACACCTTTATAATTGAAATTGGGCAATTTTTGACGAAGATATGGCCATTTATTTCAAGGTAGACCCTATTTAATGCTTTCCATATATTTTCTATTTATCGAAGAATATCCCTTAATATCTTTCTAAGATGAGTCGGAAGTCAAATTATTTTAATGCAGTTTTGTTCCAAAGATCAAGTGAATTCTAAAAACACCTTTATAATTGAAATTGGGCAATTTCAGTTGAAGATATGGCCATTTATTTCAAGGTAGACCCTATTTAATGCTTTCCATATATTTTCTATTTATCGAAGAATATCCCTTAATATCTTTCTTAGATGAGTCGGAAGTCAAATTATTTTAATGCAGTTTTGTTCCAAAGATCAAGCTAATTCTAAAAACATCTTTGTAATTGAAATTGGGCAATTTTAGATGAAGATATGGCCTTTTATTTCAAGGTAGACCCTATTTAATGCTTTCCATATATTTTCTATTTATCGAAGAATATCCCTTAATATCTTTCTTAGATGAGTCGGAAGTCAAATTTGTTTAATGCAGTTTTGTTCCAAAGATCGAGCGAATTCTAAAAACACCTTTATAATTGAAGTGGGGCAATTTTTGACAAAGATATGGCCATTTATTTCAAGGTAGACCCTATTTAATGCTTTCCATATATTTTCTACTTATCGAAGAATATCCCTTAATATCTTTCTTAGATGAGTCGGAACTCAAATTATTTTAATGCAGTTTTGTTCCAAAGATCGAGTGAATTCTAAAAACACCTTTATAATTGAAATGGGGCAATTTTTGACGAAGATATGGCCATTTATTTCAAGGTAGACCCTATTTAATGCTTTCCATATATTTTCTATTTATCGAAGAATATCCCTTAATATCTTTTTTAGATGAGTCGGAAGTCAAATTATTTTAATGCAGTTTTGTTCCAAAGATCAAGTGAAATTCTAAAAACACCTTTAAAATTGAAATGGGGCAATGTTTGACGAAGATATGGCCATTTATTTCAAGGTAGACCCTATTTAATGCTTTCCATATATTTTCTATTTATCGAAGAATATCCCTTAATATCTTTCTTAGATGAGTCGGACGTCAAATTATTTTAATGCAGTTTTGTTCCAAAGATCAAGCTAATTCTAAAAACATCTTTGTAATTGAAATTGGTCAATTTTAGATGAAGATATGGCCATTTATTTCAAGGTAGACCCTATTTAATGCTTTCCATATATTTTCTATTTATCGAAGAATATCCCTTAATATCTTTCTTAGATGAGTCGGAAGTCAAATTTGTTTAATGCAGTTTTGTTCCAAAGATCGAGCGAATTCTAAAAACACCTTTATAATTGAAGTGGGGCAATTTGTGACGAAGATATGGCCATTTATTTCAAGGTAGACCCTATTTAATGCTTTCCATATATTTTCTATTTATCGAAGAATATCCCTTAATATCTTTCTTAGATGAGTCGGAAGTCAAATTATTTTAATGCAGTTTTGTTTCCAAAGATCAAGTGAATTCTAAAAACACCTCTATATTTGAAATTGGGCAATTTTTGACGAAGATATGGCCATTTATTTCAAGGTAGACCCTATTTAATGCTTTCCATATATTTTCTATTTATCGAAGAATATCCCTTAATATCTTTCTTAGATGAGTCGGAAGTCAAATTATTTTAATGCGGTTTTGTTCCAAAGATCGAGCGAATTCTAAAAACACCTTTATAATTGAAATGGGGCAATTTTTGACGAAGATATGGCCATTTATTTCAAGGTAGACACTATTTAATGCTTTCCATATATTTTCTATTTATCGAATATCCCTTAATATCTTTCTTAAATGAGTCGGAAGTCAAATTATTTTAATGCAGTTTTGTTCCAAAGATCAAGTGAATTCTAAAAACGCCTTTATAATTGAAATTGGGCAATTTTAGATGAAGATATGGCCATTTATTTCAAGGTAGACCCTATTTAATGCTTTCCATATATTTTCTATTTATCGAAGAATATCCCTTAATATCTTTCTTAGATGAGTCGGAAGTCAAATTATTTTAATGCAGTTTGTTTCCAAAGATCAAGTGAATTCTAGAAACACCTTTATAATTGAAATGGGGCAATTTTTGACGAAGATATGGCCATTTATTTCAAGGTAGACCCTATTTAATGCTTTCCATATATTTTCTATTTATCGAAGAATATCCCTTAATATCTTTCTTAGATGAGTCGGAAGTCAAATTATTTTAATGCAGTTTGTTTCCAAAGATCAAGTGAATTCTAAAAACACCTCTATATTTGAAATTGGGCAATTTTTGACGAAGATATGGCCATTTATTTCAAGGTAGACCCTATTTAATGCTTTCTATATATTTTCTATTTATCGAAGAATATCCCTTAATATCTTTCTTAGATGAGTCGGAAGTCAAATTATTTTAATGCGGTTTTGTTCCAAAGATCGAGCGAATTCTAAAAACACCTTTATAATTGAAATGGGGCAATTTTTGACGAAGATATGGCCATTTATTTCAAAGTAGACACTATTTAATGCTTTCCATATATTTTCTATTTATCGAATATCCCTTAATATCTTTCTTAAATGAGTCGGAAGTCAAATTATTTTAATGCAGTTTTGTTCCAAAGATCAAGTGAATTCTAAAAACACCTTTATAATTGAAATTGGGCAATTTTAGATGAAGATATGGCCATTTATTTCAAGGTAGACCCTATTTAATGCTTTCCATATATTTTCTATTTATCGAAGAATATCCCTTAATATCTTTCTTAGATGAGTCGGAAGTCAAATTATTTTAATGCGGTTTTGTTCCAAAGATCGAGCGAATTCTAAAAAACACCTTTATAATTGAAATGGGGCAATTTTTGACGAAGATATGGCCATTTATTTCAAGGTAGACACTATTTAATGCTTTCCATATATTTTCTATTTATCGAATATCCCTTAATATCTTTCTTAAATGAGTCGGAAGTCAAATTATTTTAATGCAGTTTTGTTCCAAAGATCAAGTGAATTCTAAAAACGCCTTTATAATTGAAATTGGGCAATTTTAGATGAAGATATGGCCATTTATTTCAAGGTAGACCCTATTTAATGCTTTCCATATATTTTCTATTTATCGAAGAATATCCCTTAATATCTTTCTTAGATGAGTCGGAAGTCAAATTATTTTAATGCAGTTTGTTTCCAAAGATCAAGTGAATTCTAGAAACACCTTTATAATTGAAATGGGGCAATTTTTGACGAAGATATGGCCATTTATTTCAAGGTAGACCCTATTTAATGCTTTCCATATATTTTCTATTTATCGAAGAATATCCCTTAATATCTTTCTTAGATGAGTCGGAAGTCAAATTATTTTAATGCAGTTTGTTTCCAAAGATCAAGTGAATTCTAAAAACACCTCTATATTTGAAATTGGGCAATTTTTGACGAAGATATGGCCATTTATTTCAAGGTTGACCCTATTTAATGCTTTCTATATATTTTCTATTTATCGAAGAATATCCCTTAATATCTTTCTTAGATGAGTCGGAAGTCAAATTATTTTAATGCAGTTTTGTTCCAAAGATCAAGTGAATTCTAAAAACACCTTTATAATTGAAATGGGGCAATTTTTGACGAAGATATGGCCATTTATTTCAAAGTAGACACTATTTAATGCTTTCCATATATTTTCTATTTATCGAATATCCCTTAATATCTTTCTTAGATGAGTCGGAAGTCAAATTATTTTAATGCAGTTTTGTTCCAAAGATCAAGTGAATTCTAAAAACACCTTTATAATTGAAATTGGGCAATTTTAGATGAAGATATGGCCATTTATTTCAAGGTAGACCCTATTTAATGCTTTCCATATATTTTCTATTTATCGAAGAATATCCCTTAATATCTTTCTTAGATGAGTCGGAAGTCAAATTATTTTAATGCAGTTTGTTTCCAAAGATCAAGTGAATTCTAAAAACACCTTTATAATTGAAATGGGGGCAATTTTTGACTAAGATATGGCCATTTATTTCAAGGTAGACCCTATTTAATGCTTTCCATATATTTTCTATTTTTCGAATATCCCTTAATATCTTTCTTAGATGAGTCGGAAGTCAAATTATTTTAATGCAGTTTTCTTTCAAAGATCGAGTGAATTCTAAAAACACCTTTATAATTGAAATGGGGCAATTTTTGACGAAGATATGGCCATTTATTTCAAGGTAGACCCTATTTAATGCTTTCCATATATTTTCTATTTATCGAAGAATATCCCTTAATATCTTTCTTAGATGAGTCGGAAGTCAAATTATTTTAATGCAGTTTTGTTCCAAAGATCAAGCGAATTCTAAAAACACCTTTATAATTGAAATTGGGCAATTTTTGACGAAGATATGGCCATTTATTTCAAGGTAGACCCTATTTAATGCTTTCCATATATTTTATATTTATCGAAGAATATCCCTTAATATCTTTCTTAGATGAGTCGGAAGTCAAATTATTTTAATGCAGTTTTGTTCCAAAGATCAAGCGAATTCTAAAAACATCTTTATAATTGAAATTGGGCAATTTCAGTTGAAGATATGGCCATTTATTTCAAGGTAGACCCTATTTAATGCTTTCCATATATTTTCTATTTATCGAAGAATATCCCTTAATATCTTTCTTAGATGAGTCGGAAGTCAAATTATTTTAATGCAGTTTTGTTCCAAAGATCAAGCTAATTCTAAAAACATCTTTGTAATTGAAATTGGGCAATTTTTAGATGAAGATATGGCCATTTATTTCAAGGTAGACCCTATTTAATGCTTTCCATATATTTTCTATTTATCGAAGAATATCCCTTAATATCTTTCTTAGATGAGTCGGAAGTCAAATTTGTTTAATGCAGTTTTGTTCCAAAGATCGAGCGAATTCTAAAAACACCTTTATAATTGAAGTGGGGCAATTTTTGACAAAGATATGGCCATTTATTTCAAGGTAGACCCTATTTAATGCTTTCCATATATTTTCTACTTATCGAAGATTATCCCTTAATATCTTTCTTAGATGAGTCGGAACTCAAATTATTTTAATGCAGTTTTGTTCCAAAGATCGAGTGAATTCTAAAAACAGCTTTATAATTGAAATGGGGCAATTTTTGACGAAGATATGGCCATTTATTTCAAGGTAGACCCTATTTAATGCTTTCCATATATTTTCTATTTATCGAAGAATATCCCTTAATATCTTTTTTAGATGAGTCGGAAGTCAAATTATTTTAATGCAGTTTTGTTCCAAAGATCGAGTGAATTCTAAAAACACCTTTATAATATAAATGGGGCAATGTTTGACGAAGATATGGCCATTTATTTCAAGGTAGACCCTATTTAATGCTTTCCATATATTTTCTATTTATCGAAGAATATCCCATAATATCTTTCTTAGATGAGTCGGACGTCCAATTATTTTAATGCAGTTTTGTTCCAAAGATCAAGCTAATTCTAAAAACATCTTTGTAATTGAAATTGGTCAATTTTAGATGAAGATATGGCCATTTATTTCAAGGTAGACCCTATTTAATGCTTTCCATATATTTTCTATTTATCGAAGAATATCCCTTAATATCTTTCTTAGATGAGTCGGAAGTCAAATTTGTTTAATGCAGTTTTGTTCCAAAGATCGAGCGAATTCTAAAAACACCTTTATAATTGAAGTGGGGCAATTTGTGACGAAGATATGGCCATTTATTTCAAGGTAGACCCTATTTAATGCTTTCCATATATTTTCTATTTATCGAAGAATATCCCTTAATATCTTTCTTAGATGAGTCGGAAGTCAAATTATTTTAATGCAGTTTGTTTCCAAAGATCAAGTGAATTCTAAAAACACCTCTATATTTGAAATTGGGCAATTTTTGACGAAGATATGGCCATTTATTTCAAGGTAGACCCTATTTAATGCTTTCCATATATTTTCTATTTATCGAAGAATATCCCTTAATATCTTTCTTAGATGAGTCGGAAGTCAAATTATTTTAATGCGGTTTTGTTCCAAAGATCGAGCGAATTCTAAAAACACCTTTATAATTGAAATGGGGCAATTTTTGACGAAGATATGGCCATTTATTTCAAGGTAGACACTATTTAATGCTTTCCATATATTTTCTATTTATCGAATATCCCTTAATATCTTTCTTAAATGAGTCGGAAGTCAAATTATTTTAATGCAGTTTTGTTCCAAAGATCAAGTGAATTCTAAAAACGCCTTTATAATTGAAATTGGGCAATTTTAGATGAAGATATGGCCATTTATTTCAAGGTAGACCCTATTTAATGCTTTCCATATATTTTCTATTTATCGAAGAATATCCCTTAATATCTTTCTTAGATGAGTCGGAAGTCAAATTATTTTAATGCAGTTTGTTTCCAAAGATCAAGTGAATTCTAGAAACACCTTTATAATTGAAATGGGGCAATTTTTGACGAAGATATGGCCATTTATTTCAAGGTAGACCCTATTTAATGCTTTCCATATATTTTCTATTTATCGAAGAATATCCCTTAATATCTTTCTTAGATGAGTCGGAAGTCAAATTATTTTAATGAAGTTTTGTTCCAAAGATCGAGTGAATTCTAAAAACACCTTTATAATTGAAATGGGGCAATTTTTGACGAAGATATGGCCATTTATTTCAAGGTAGACCCTATTTAATGCTTTCCATATATTTTCTATTTATCAAAGAATATCCCTTAATATCTTTCTTAGATGAGTCGGAAGTCAAATTATTTTAATGCAGTTTTGTTCCAAAGATTGAGTGAATTCTAAAAACACCCTTATAATTGAAATGGGGCAATTTTTTGACGAAGATATGGCCATTTATTTCAAGGTAGACCCTATTTAATGCTTTCCATATATTTTCTATTTATCGAATATCCCTTAATATCTTTCTTAGATGAGTCGGAAGTCAAATTATTTTAATGCAGTTTTCTTCCAAAGATCGAGTGAATTCTAAAAACACCTTTATAATTGAAATGGGGCAATTTTTGACGAAGATATGGCCATTTATTTCAAGGTAGACCCTATTTAATGCTTTCCATATATTTCTATTATCGAAGAAATCCCCTAATATCTTCTTAGATGAGTCGGAAGTCAAACTATTTTAATGCAGTTTGTTTCAAAGATTAAGCGAATTCTAAAAACACCTTTGTAATTGAAGTGGGGCAATTTTTGACGAAGATATGGCCATTTATTTCAAGGTAGACCCTATTTAATGCTTTCCATATATTTTCTATTTATCGAAGAATATCCCTTAATATCTTTCTTAGATGAGTCGGAAGTCAAATTATTTTAATGCAGTTTTGTTCCAAAGATCGAGTGAATTCTAAAAACACCTTTATAATATAAATGGGGCAATTTTTGACGAAGATATGGCTATTTATTTCAAGGTAGACCCTATTTAATGCTTTCCATATATTTTCTATTTATCGAAGAATATCCCTTAATATCTTTTTTAGATGAGTCGAAAGTCAAATTATTTTAATGCAGTTTTGTTTCAAAGATCGAGCGAATTCTAAAAACACCTTTATAATTGAAGTGGGGCAATTTTTGACGAAGATATGGCCATTTATTTCAAGGTAGACCCTATTTAATGCTTTCCATATATTTTCTATTTATCGAATATCCCTTAATATCTTTCTAAGATGAGTCGGAAGTCAACTTATTTTAATTTAGTTTTGTTTCGATGATTAAGCGAATTCTAAAAACACCTTTATAATTGAAGTGGGGCAATTTTTGACGAAGATATGGCCATTTATTTCAAGGTAGACCCTATTTAATGCTTTCCATATATTTTCTATTTATCGAATATCCCTTAATATCTTTTTTAGATGAGTCGGAAGTCAAATTATTTTAATGCAGTTTTCTTTCAAAGATCGAGTGAATTCTAAAAACACCTTTATAATTGAAATGGGGCAATTTTTTGACGAAGATATGGCCATTTATTTCAAGGTAGACCCTATTTAATGCTTTCCATATATTTTCTATTTATCGAAGAATATCCCTTAATATCTTTCTAAGATGAGTCGGAAGTCAAATTATTTTAATGCAGTTTTGTTTCGATGATTAAGCGAATTCTAAAAACACCTTTATAATTGAAGTGGGGCAATTTTTGACGAAGATATGGCCATTTATTTCAAGGTAGACCCTATTTAATGCTTTCCATATATTTTCAATTTATCGAAGAATATCCCTTAATATCTTTTTTAGATGAGTCGGAAGTCAAATTATTTTAATGCAGTTTTGTTCCAAAGATCAAGTGAATTCTAAAAACACCTTTATAATTGAAATTGGGCAATTTTTGACGAAGATATGGCCATTTATTTCAAGGTAGACCCTATTTAATGCTTTCCATATATTTTCTATTTATCGAAGAATATCCCTTAATATCTTTCTAAGATGAGTCGGAAGTCAAATTATTTTAATGCAGTTTTGTTCCAAAGATCAAGTGAATTCTAAAAACACCTTTATAATTGAAATTGGGCAATTTTTGACGAAGATATGGCCATTTATTTCAAGGTAGACCGTATTTAATGCTTTCCATATATTTTCTATTTATCGAATATCCCTTAATATCTTTCTTAGATGAGTCGGAAGTCAAATTATTTTAATGCAGTTTTGTTTCAAAGATTAAGCGAATTCTAAAAACACTTTTATAATTGAAATGGGGCAATTTTTGACGAAGATATGGCCATTTATTTCAAGGTAGACCCTATTTAATGCTTTCCATATATTTTCTATTTATCGAAGAATATCCCTTAATATCTTTCTTAGATGAGTCGGAAGTCAAATTATTTTAATGCAGTTTTGTTCCAAAGATTGAGTGAATTCTAAAAACACCTTTATAATTGAAATGGGGCAATTTTTGACGAAGATATGGCCATTTATTTCAAGGTAGACCCTATTTAATGCTTTCCATATATTTTCTATTTATCGAAGAATATCCCTTAATATCTTTCTAAGATGAGTCGGAAGTCAAATTTGTTTAATGCAGTTTTGTTTCGATGATTAAGCGAATTCTAAAAACACCTTTATAATTGAAGTGGGGCAATTTTTGACGAAGATATGGCCATTTATTTCAAGGTAGACCCTATTTAATGCTTTCCATATATTTTCTATTTATCGAATATCCCTTAATATCTTTCTTAGATGAGTCGGAAGTCAAATTATTTTAATGCAGTTTTCTTTCAAAGATCGAGTGAATTCTAAAAACACCTTTTATAATTGAAATGGGGCAATTTTTTACGAAGATATGGCCATTTATTTCAAGGTAGACCCTATTTAATGCTTTCCATATATTTTCTATTTATCGAAGAATATCCCTTAATATCTTTCTAAGATGAGTCGGAAGTCAAATTATTTTAATGCAGTTTTGTTTCGATGATTAAGCGAATTCTAAAAACACCTTTATAATTGAAGTGGGGCAATTTTGACGAAGATATGGCCATTTATTTCAAGGTAGACTCTATTTAATGCTTTCCATATATTTTCAATTTATCGAAGAATATCCCTTAATATCTTTTTTAGATGAGTCGGAAGTCAAATTATTTTAATGCAGTTTTGTTCCAAAGATCAAGTGAATTCTAAAAACACCTTTATAATTGAAATTGGGCAATTTTTGACGAAGATATGTCCATTTATTTCAAGGTAGACCCTATTTAATGCTTTCCCATATATTTTCTATTTATCGAAGAATATCCCTTAATATCTTTCTAAGATGAGTCGGAAGTCAAATTATTTTAATGCAGTTTTGTTTCAAAGATTAAGCGAATTCTAAAAACACTTTTATAATTGAAATGGGGCAATTTTTGACGAAGATATGGCCATTTATTTCAAGGTAGACCCTATTTAATGCTTTCCATATATTTTCTATTTATCGAAGAATATTCCTTAATATCTTTCTTAGATGAGTCGAAAATCAAATTATTTTAATGCAGTTTTGTTCCAAAGATTGAGTGAATTCTAAAAACACCTTTATAATTGAAATGGGGCAATTTTTGACGAAGATATGGCCATTTATTTCAAGGTAGACCCTATTTAATGCTTTCCATATATTTTCTATTTATCGAAGAATATCCCTTAATATCTTTATAAGACGAGTTGGAAGTCAAATTATTTTAATGCAGTTTTGTTTCAAAGATTGAGTGAATTCTAAAAACACTTTTATAATTGAAATGGGGCACTTTTTGACGAAGATATGGCCATTTATTTCAAGGTAGACCCTATTTAATGCTTTCCATATATTTTCTATTTATCGAATATCCCTTAATATCTTTCTTAGATGAGTCGGAAGTCAAATTATTTTAATGCAGTTTTGTTTCAAAGATTAAGCGAATTCTAAAAACACTTTTATAATTGAAATGGGGCAATTTTTGACGAAGATATGGCCATTTATTTCAAGGTAGACCCTATTTAATGCTTTCCATATATTTTCTATTTATCGAATATCCCTTAATATCTTTCTAAGATGAGTCGGAAGTCAAATTATTTTAATGCAGTTTTGTTCCAAAGATCGAGTGAATTCTAAAAACACCTTTATAATTGAAATGGGGCAATTTTTGACGAAGATATGGCCATTTATTTCAAGGTAGACCCTATTTAATGATTTCCATATATTTTCTATTTATCGAAGAATATCCCTTAATATCTTTTTTAGATGAGTCGAAAGTCAAATTATTTTAATGCAGTTTTGTTCCAAAGATCAAGTGAATTCTAAAAACACCTTTATAATTGAAATGGGGCAATTTTTGACGAAGATATGGCCATTTATTTCAAGGTAGACCCTATTTAATGCTTTCCATATATTTTCTATTTATCGAATATCCCTTAATATCTTTCTTAGATGAGTCGGAAGTCAAATTATTTTAATGCAGTTTTGTTTCGATGATTAAGCGAATTCTAAAAACACCTTTATAATTGAAGTGGGGCAATTTTTGACGAAGATATGGCCATTTATTTCAAGGTAGACCCTATTTAATGCTTTCCATATATTTTCTATTTATCGAAGAATATCCCTTAATATCTTTCTAAGATGAGTCGGAAGTCAAATTATTTTAATGCAGTTTTGTTTCGATGATTAAGCGAATTCTAAAAACCCCTTTATAATTGAAGTGGGGCAATTTTTGACGAAGATATGGCCATTTATTTCAAGGTAGACCCTATTTAATGCTTTCCATATATTTTCTATTTATCGAAGAATATCCCTTAATATCTTTCTTAGATGACTCCGAAGTCAAATTATTTTAATGCAGTTCTGTTCCAAAGATCGAGTGAATTCTAAAAACACCTTTATAATTGAAATTGGGCAATTTTTGACGAAGATATGGCCATTTATTTCAAGGTAGACCCTATTTAATGCTTTCCATATATTTTGTATTTATCGAAGAATATCCCTTAATATCTTTCTAAGATGAGTCGGAAGTCAAATTATTTTAATGCAGTTTTGTTTCAAAGATTAAGCGAATTCTAAAAACACTTTTATAATTGAAATGGGGCAATTTTTGACGAAGATATGGCCATTTATTTCAAGGTAGACCGTATTTAATGCTTTCCATATATTTTCTATTTATCGAAGATATCCCTTAATATCTTTCTTAGATGAGTCGGAAGTCAAATTATTTTAATGCAGTTTTGTTTCAAAGATTAAGCGAATTCTAAAAACACTTTTATAATTGAAATGGGGCAATTTTTGACGAAGATATGGCCATTTATTTCAAGGTAGACCCTATTTAATGCTTTCCATATATTTTCTATTTATCGAAGAATATCCCTTAATATCTTTCTAAGATGAGTCGGAAGTCAAATTATTTTCACGCAGTTTTGTTTCAAAGATCGAGTGAATTCTAAAAACACCTTTATAATTGAAATGGGGCAATTTTTGACGAAGATATGGCCATTTATTTCAAGGTAGACCCTATTTAATGCTTTCCATATATTTTCTATTTATCGAAGAATTTCCCTTAATATCTTTCTTAGATGAGTCGGAGGTCAAATTATTTTAATGCAATTTTGTTCCGAAGATCAAGTGAATTCTAAAAACACCTTTATAATTGAAATGGGGCAATTTTTGACGAAGATATGGCCATTTATTTCAAGGTAGACCCTATTTAATGCTTTCCATATATTTTCTATTTATCGAAGAATATCCCTTAATATCTTTCTAAGATGAGTCGGAAGTCAAATTATTTTAATGCAGTTTTGTTTCGATCATTAAGCGAATTCTAAAAACACCTTTATAATTGAAGTGGGGCAATTTTTGACGAAGATATGGCCATTTATTTCAAGGTAGACCCTATTTAATGCTTTCCATATATTTTCTATTTATCGAATATCCCTTAATATCTTTCTTAGATGAGTCGGAAGTCAAATTATTTTAATGCAGTTTTCTTTCAAAGATCGAGTGAATTCTAAAAACACCTTTATAATTGAAATGGGGCAATTTTTTTACGAAGATATGGCCATTTATTTCAAGGTAGACCCTATTTAATGCTTTCCATATATTTTCTATTTATCGAAGAATATCCCTTAATATCTTTCTAAGATGAGCCGGAAGTCAAATTATTTTAATGCAGTTTTGTTTCGATGATTAAGCGAATTCTAAAAACACCTTTATAATTGAAGTGGGGCAATTTTGACGAAGATATGGCCATTTATTTCAAGGTAGACCCTATTTAATGCTTTCCATATATTTTCTATTTATCGAAGAATATCCCTTAATATCTTTTTTAGATGAGTCGGAAGTCAAATTATTTTAATGCAGTTTTGTTCCAAAGATCAAGTGAATTCTAAAAACACCTTTATAATTGAAATGGGGCAATTTTTGACGAAGATATGGCCATTTATTTCAAGGTAGACCCTATTTAATGCTTTCCATATATTTTGTATTTATCGAAGAATATCCCTTAATATCTTTCTAAGATGAGTCGGAAGTCAAATTATTTTAATGCAGTTCTGTTCCAAAGGTCGAGTGAATTCTACAAACACTTTTATAATTGAAATGGGGCAATTTTTGACGAAGATATGGCCATTTATTTCAAGGTAGACCGTATTTAATGCTTTCCATATATTTTCTATTTATCGAAGAATATGCCTTATTATCTTTTTTAGATGAGTCGGAAGTCAAATTATTTTAATGCAGTTTTGTTTCAAAGATTAAGCGAATTCTAAAAACACCTTTATAATTGAAGTGGGGCAATTTTTGACGAAGATATGGCCATTTATTTCAAGGTAGACCCTATTTAATGCTTTCCATATATTTTCTATTTATCGAAGAATATCCCTTAATATCTTTCTTAGATGAGTCGGAAGTCAAATTATTTTAATGCAGTTTTGTTGCAAAGATCAAGTGAATTCTAAAAACACCTTTATGATTGAAATGGAGCAATTTTTGACGAAGATATGGTCATTTATTTCAAGGTAGACCCTATTTAATGCTTTCCATATATTTTCTATTTATCGAAGAATATCCCTTAATATCTTTCTTAGACGACTCGGAAGTCAAATTAGTCTAATGCAGTTTTGTTTCCAAGATCAAACGAATTCTAACAACACCTTTATAATTGAAATGGGGCAACTTTTGACGAAGATATGGCCGTTTATTTCAAGGTAGACCCTATTTAATGCTTTTCATATATTTTCTATTTATCGAAGAATATCCCTTAATATCTTTCTTAGATGAGTCGGAAGTCAAATTATTTTAATGCAGTTTTGTTCCAAAAGATCAAGTGAATTCTAAAAACACTTTATAATTGAAATGGGGCAATTTTGACGAAGATATGGCCATTTATTTCAAGGTAGACCCTATTTAATGCTTTCCATATATTTTCTATTTATCGAAAAATATCCCTTAATATCTTTTTTAGATGAGTCGGAAGTCAAATTATTTTAATGCAGTTTTGTTTCAAAGATTAAGCGAATTCTAAAAACACCTTTATAATTGAAGTGGGGCAATTTTTGACGAAGATATGGCTATTTATTTTAAGGTAGACCCTAATTAATGCTTTCCGTATATTTTCTATTTATCGAAGAATATCCCTTTATATCTTTTTTAGATGAGTCGGAAGTCAAATTATTTTAATGCAGTTTTGTTTCAAAAATTAAGCGAATTCTAAAAACACCTTTATAATTGAAGTGGGGCAATTTTTGACGAAGATATGGCCATTTATTTCAAGGTAGACCCTATTTAATGCTTTCCATATATTTTCTATTTATCGAAGAATATCCCTTAATATCTTTCTTAGATGAGTCGGAAGTCAAATTATTTTAATGCAGTTTTGTTCCAAAGATCGAGTGAATTCTAAAAACACCTTTATAATTGAAATGGGGCAATTTTTGACGAAGATATGGCCATTTATTTCAAGGTAGACCCTATTTAATGCTTTCCATATATTTTCTATTTATCAAAGAATATCCCTTAATATCTTTCTTAGATGAGTCGGAAGTCAAATTATTTTAATGCAGTTTTGTTCCAAAGATCGAGTGAATTCTAAAACACCTTTATAATTGAAATGGGGCAATTTTTGACGAAGATATGGCCATTTATTTCAAGGTAGACACTATTTAATGCTTTCCATATATTTTCTATTTATCGAAGAATATCCCTTAATATCTTTCTTAGATGAGTCGGAAGTCAAATTATTTTAACGCAGTTTTATTCCAAAGATCAAGTGAATTCTAAAAACACCTTTATAATTGAAATGGGGCAATTTTTGACGAAGATATGGCCATTTATTTCAAGGTAGACCCTATTTAATGCTTTCCATATATTTTCTATTTATCGAAGAATATCCGTCAATATCTTTTTTAGATGAGTCGGAAGTCAAATTATTTTAATGCAGTTTTGTTTCAAAGATTAAGCGAATTCTAAAAACACCTTTATAATTGAAGTGGGGCAATTTTTGACGAAGATATGGCCATTTATTTCAAGCTAGACCCTATTTAATGCTTTCCATATATTTTCTATTTACCGAATATCCCTTAATATCTTTCTTAGATGAGTCGGAAGTCAAATTATTTTAATGCAGTTTTGTTCCAAAGATCGAGTGAATTCTAAAAACACCTTTATAATTGAAATGGGACAATTTTTGACGAAGATATGGCCATTTATTTCAAGGTAGACCCTATTTAATGCTTTCCATGTATTTTCTACTTATCGAAGAATATCCCTTAATATCTTTCTTAGATGAGTCGGCAGTCAAATTATTTTAATGCAGTTTTGTTCCAAAGATTAAGCGAATTCTAAAAACACCTTTATAATTGAAGTGGGGCAATTTTTGACGAAGATATGGCCATTTATTTCAAGGTAGACCCTATTTAATGCTTTCCATATATTTTCTATTTATCGAAGAATATCCCTTAATACATTTCTTAGATGAGTCGGAAGTCAAATTATTTAATGCAGTTTTGATCCAAAGATCAAGTGAATTCTAAAAGCACCTTTATAATTGAAATGGGGCAATTTTTGACGAAGATATGGCCATTTATTTCAAGGTAGACACTATTTAATGCTTTCCATATATTTTCTATTTTTTCAAAGAATATCCCTTAATATCTTTCTTAGATGAGTCGGAAGTCAAATTATTTTAATGCAGTTTTGTTCCAAAGATCAAGCGAATTCTAAAAACACATTTATAATTGAAATGGGGCAATTTTAGATGAAGATATGGCCATTTATTTCAAGGTAGACCCTATTTAATGCTTTGCATATATTTTCTATTTATCGAAGAATATCCCTTAATATCTTTCTTAGATGAGTCGGAAGTCAAATTAGTTTAATGCAGTTTTGTTCCAAAGATCAAGTGAATTCTAAAAACACCTTTATAATTGAAATGGGGCAATTTTTGACGAAGATATGGCCATTTATTTCAAGGTAGACCCTATTTAATGCTTTCCATATATTTTCTATTTATCGAAGAATATCCCTTAATATCTTTCTTAGATGAGTCGGAAGTCAAACTATTTTAATGCAGTTTTGTTCCAAAGATCAAGTGAATTCTAAAAACACCTTTATAATTGAAATGGGGCAATTTTAGACGAAGATATGGCCATTTATTTCAAGGTAGACCCTATTTAATGCTTTCCATATATTTTCTATTTATCGAAGAATATCCCTTAATATCTTTCTAAGATGAGTCGGAAGTCAAATTATTTTAATGCAGTTTTGTTCCAAAGATCAAGTGAATTCTAAAAACCCCTTTATAATTGAAATGGGCCAATTTTTGACGAAGATATGGCCATCTATTTCAAGGTAGACACTATTTAATGCTTTCCATATATTTTCTATTTATCGAAGAATATCCCTTAATATCTTTCTTAGATGAGTCGGAAGTCAAATTATTTTAATGCAGTTTTGTTCCAAAGATCGAGTGAATTCTAAAAACACCTTTATAATTGAAATGGGGCAATTTTTGACGAAGATATGGCCATTTATTTCAAGGTAGACCCTATTTAATGCTTTCCATATATTTTCTATTTATCGAAGAATATCCCTTAATATCTTTCTTAGATGAGTCGGAAGTCGAACTATTTTAACGCAGTTTTATTCCAAAGATTGAGTGAATTCTAAAAACACCTTTATAATTGAAATGGGGCAATTTTTGACGAAGATATGGCCATTTATTTCAAGGTAGAGCCTATTTAATGCTTTCCATATATTTTCTATTTGTCGAAGAATATCCCTCAATATCTTTCTTAGCTGAGTCGGAAGTCAAATTATTTTAACGCAGTTTTATTCCAAAGATCAAGTGAATTCTAAAAAACACCTTTATAATTGAAATGGGGAAATTTTTGACGAAGATATGGCCATTTATTTCAAGGTTGACCCTATTTAATGCTTTCCATATATTTTCTATTTATCGAAGAATATCCCTTAATATCTTTTTTAGATGAGTCGGAAGTCAAATTATTTTAATGCAGTTTTGTTTCAAAGATTAAGCGAATTCTAAAAACACCTTTATAATTGAAGTGGGGCAATTTTTGACGAAGATATGGCCATTTATTTCAAGCTAGACCCTATTTAATGCTTTCCATATATTTTCTATTTACCGAAATATCCCTTAATATCTTTCTTAGATGAGTCGGAAGTCAAATTATTTTAATGCAGTTTTGTTCCAAAGATCGAGTGAATTCTAAAAACACCTTTATAATTGAAATGGGGCAATTTTTGACGAAGATATGGCCATTTATTTCAAGGTAGACCCTATTTAATGCTTTCCATATATTTTCTATTTATCGAAGAATATCCCTTAATATCTTTCTTAGATGAGTCGGAAGTCGAACTATTTTAATGCAGTTTTATTCCAAAGATTGAGTGAATTCTAAAAAACACCTTTATAATTGAAATGGGGCAATTTTTGACGAAGATATGGCCATTTATTTCAAGGTATACACTATTTAATGCTTTCCATATATTTTCTATTTATCGAAGAATATCCCTTAATATCTTTCTTAGATGAGTCGGAAGTCAAATTATTTTAATGCAGTTTTGTTTCAAAGATCAAGTGAATTCTAAAAACACCTTTATAATTGAAATGGGGCAATTTTTGACGAAGATATGGCCATTTATTTCAAGGTATACACTATTTAATGCTTTCCATATATTTTCTATTTATCGAAGAATATCCCTTAATATCTTTCTTAGATGAGTCGGAAGTCAAATTATTTTAATGCAGTTTTGTTCCAAAGATCAAGTGAATTCTAAAAACACCTTTATAATTGAAATGGGGCAATTTTTGACGAAGATATGGCCATTTATTTCAAGGTAGACCCTATTTAATGCTTTCCATATATTTTCTATTTATCGAAGAATATCCCTTAATATCTTTCTTAGATGAGTCGGAAGTCAAATTATTTTAATGCAGTTTTGTTTCAAAGATTAAGCGAATTCTAAAAACACCTTTATAATTGAAGTGGGGCAATTTTTGACGAAGATATGGCCATTTATTTCAAGGTAGACCCTATTTAATGCTTTCAATATATTTTCTATTTATCGAATATCCCTTAATATCTTTCTTAGATGAGTCGGAAGTCAAATTATTTTAATGCAGTTTTGTTCCAAAGATAAAGTGAATTCTAAAAACACCTTTATAATTGAAATGGGGCAATTTTTGACGAAGATATGACCATTTATTTCAAGGTTGACTCTATTTAATGTTTGCCTTATATTTTCTATTAATCGTAGAATATCTCTTAATATCTTTCTTAGATGAGTCGGAAGTCAAATTACTTTAATGCAGTTTTGTTTCGATGATTGAGCGAATTTTAAAAACACCTTTATAATTGAAATGGGGCAATTTTTGACGAAGATATGGCCATTTATTTCAAGGTAGACCCTATTTAATGCTTTCCATATATTTTCTATTTATCGAAGAATATCCCTTAATATCTTTCTTAGATGAGTCGGAAGTCAAATTATTTTAATGCAGTTTTGTTCCAAAGATCAAGTGAATTCTAAAAACACCTTTATAATTGAAATTGGGCAATTTTAGATGAAGATATGGCCATTTATTTCAAGGTAGACCCTATTTAATGCTTTCCATATATTTTCTATTTATCGAAGAATATCCCTTAATATCTTTCTTAGATGAGTCGAAAGTCGAACTATTTTAATGCAGTTTTGTTCCAAAGATTGAGTGAATTCTAAAAACACCTTTATAATTGAAATGGGGCAATTTTTGACGAAGATATGGCCATTTATTTCAAGGTAGACCCTATTTAATGCTTTCCATATATTTTCTATTTATCGAAGAATATCCCTTAATATCTTTCTTAGATGAGTCGGAAGTCAAATTATTTTAATGCAGTTTTGTTCCAAAGATCAAGTGAATTCTAAAAACACCTTTATAATTGAAATGGGGCAATTTTTGACGAAGATATGGCCATTTATTTCAAGGTTGACCCTATTTAATGCTTTCCATATATTTTCTATTTATCGAAGAATATCCCTTAATATCTTTCTTAGATGAGTCGGAAGTCAAATTATTTTAATGCAGTTTTGTTCCAAAGATCAAGTGAATTCTAAAAACACCTTTATAATTGAAATGGGGCAATTTTTGACGAAGATATGGCTATTTATTTCAAGGTAGACCCTATTTAATGCTTTCCATATATTTTCTATTTATCGAAGAATATCCCTTAATATCTTTCTTAGATGAGTCGGAAGTCAAATTATTTTAATGCAGTTTTGTTCCAAAGATTGAGTGAATTCTAAAAACACCTTTATAATTGAAATGGGGCAATTTTTGACGAAGATATGGCTATTTATTTCAAGGTAGACCCTATTTAATGCTTTCCATATATTTTCTATTTATCGAAGAATATCCCTTAATATCTTTCTTAGATGAGTCGGAAGTCAAATTATTTTAATGCAGTTTTGTTCCAAAGATCGAGTGAATTCTAAAAACACCTTTATAATTGAAATGGGGCAATTTTTGACGAAGATATGGCCATTTATTTCAAGGTAGACCCTATTTAATGCTTTCCATATATTTTCTATTTATCGAAGAATATCCCTTAATATCTTTCTTAGATGAGTCGGAAGTCAAATTATTTTAATGCAGTTTTGTTTCAAAGATCAAGCGAATTCTAAAAACACCTTTATAATTGAAGTGGGGCAATTTTTGACGAAGATATGGCCATTTATTTCAAGGTAGACCCTATTTAATGCTTTCCATATATTTTCTATTTATCGAATATCCCTTAATATCTTTCTTAGATGAGTCGGAAGTCAAATTATTTTAATGCAGTTTTGTTCCAAAGATCAAGTGAATTCTAAAAACACCTTTATAATTGAAATGGGGCAATTTTTGACGAAGATATGGCCATTTATTTCAAGGTAGACCCTATTTAATGCTTTCCATATATTTTCTATTTATCGAAGAATATCCCTTAATATCTTTCTTAGATGAGTCGGAAGTCAAATTATTTTAATGCAGTTTTGTTTCAAAGATCAAGTGAATTCCAAAAACACCTTTATAATTGAAATGGGGCAATTTTAGACGAAGATATGGCCATTTATTTCAAGGTAGACCCTATTTAATGCTTTCCATATATTTTCTATTTATCGAAGAATATCCCTTAATATCTTTCTTAGATGAGTCGGAAGTCAAATTATTTTAATGCAGTTTTGTTTCAAAAGATTAAGCGAATTCTAAAAACACCTTTATAATTGAAGTGGGGCAATTTTTGACGAAGATATGGCCATTTATTTCAAGGTAGACCCTATTTAATGCTTTCCATATATTTTCTATTTATCGAAGAATATCCCTTAATATCTTTCTTAGATGAGTCGGAAGTCAAATTATTTTAATGCAGTTTTGTTCCAAAGATCAAGTGAATTCTAAAAACACCTTTATAATTGAAATGGGGCAATTTTTGACGAAGATATGGCCATTTATTTCAAGGTAGACCCTATTTAATGCTTTCCATATATTTTCTATTTATCGAAGAATATCCCTTAATATCTGTCTTAGATGAGTCGGAAGTCAAATTATTTTAATGCAGTTTTGTTCCAAAGATCAAGTGAATTCTAAAAAACACCTTTATAATTGAAATGGGGCAATTTTTGACGAAGATATGGCCATTTATTTCAAGGTAGACCCTATTTAATGCTTTCCATATATTTTCTATTTATCGAAGAATATCCCTTAATATCTTTCTTAGATGAGTCGGAAGTCAAATTATTTTAATGCAGTTTTGTTTCAAAGATCAAGCGAATTCTAAAAACACCTTTATAATTGAAGTGGGGCAATTTTAGACGAAGATATGGCCATTTATTTCAAGGTAGACCCTATTTAATGCTTTCCATATATTTTCTATTTATCGAAGAATATCCCTTAATATCTTTCTTAGATGAGTCGGAAGTCAAATTATTTTAATGCAGTTTTGTTTCAAAGATCAAGTGAATTCTAAAAACACCTTTATAATTGAAATGGGGCAATTTTTGACGAAGATATGGCCATTTATTTCAAGGTAGACCCTATTTAATGCTTTCCATATATTTTCTATTTATCGAAGAATATCCCTTAATATCTTTCTTAGATGAGTCGGAAGTCAAATTATTTTAATGCAGTTTTGTTCCAAAGATCGAGCGAATTCTAAAAACACCTTTATAATTGAAATGGGGCAATTTTTGACGAAGATATGGCCATTTATTTCAAGGTAGACCCTATTTAATGCTTTCCATATATTTTCTATTTATCGAAGAATATCCCTTAATATCTTTCTTAGATGAGTCGGAAGTCAAATTATTTTAATGCAGTTTTGTTTCAAAGATTAAGCGAATTCTAAAAACACCTTTATAATTGAAATGGGGCAATTTTAGACGAAGATATGGCCATTTATTTCAAGGTAGACCCTATTTAATGCTTTCCATATATTTTCTATTTATCGAAGAATATCCCTTAATATCTTTCTTAGATGAGTCGGAAGTCAAATTCTAAAAACACCTTTATAATTGAAATGGGGCAATTTTTGACAAAGATATGGCCATTTATTTCAAGGTAGACCCTATTTAATGCTTTCCATATATTTTCTATTTATCGAAGAATATCCCTTAATATCTTTCTTAGATGAGTCGGAAGTCAAATTATTTTAATGCAGTTTTGTTTCAAAGATCAAGTGAATTCTAAAAACACCTTTATAATTGAAATGTGGCAATTTTAGACGAAGATATGGCCATTTATTTCAAGGTTGACCCTATTTAATGCTTTGGCATATATTTTCTATTTATCAAAGAATATCCCTTAATATCTTTCTTAGATGAGTCGGAAGTCAAATTATTTTAATGCAGTTTTGTTCCAAAGATCAAGTGAATTCTAAAAACACCTTTATTATTGAAATGTGGGCAATTTTTGATTCGAAGATATGGCCATTTATTTCAAGGTAGACCCTATTTAATGCTTTCCATATATTTTCTATTAATCAAAGAATATCCCTTAATATCTTTCTTAGATGAGTCGGAAGTCAAATTATTTTAATGCAGTTTTGTTCCAAAGATCAAGTGAATTCTAAAAAACACCTTTATAATTGAAATGGGGCAATTTTAGACGAAGATATGGCCATTTATTTCAAGGTAGACCCTATTTAATGCTTTCCATATATTTTCTATTTATCGAAGAATATCCCTTAATATCTTTTTTAGATGAGTCGGATGTCAAATTATTTTAATGCAGTTTTGTTTCAAAGATTAAGCGAATTCTAAAAACACCTTTATAATTGAAATGGGGCAATTTTTGACAAAGATATGGCCATTTATTTCAAGGTAGACCCTATTTAATGCTTTCCATATATTTTCTATTTATCGAAGAATATCCCTTAATATCTTTCTTAGATGAGTCGGAAGTCAAATTATTTTAATGCAGTTTTGTTTCAAAGATCAAGTGAATTCTAAAAACACCTTTATAATTGAAATGGGGCAATTTTTGACGAAGATATGGCCATTTATTTCAAGGTAGACCCTATTTAATGCTTTCCATATATTTTCTATTTATCGAAGAATATCCCTTAATATCTTTCTTAGATGAGTCGGAAGTCAAATTATTTTAAAACAGTTTTATTCCAAAGATCAAGTGAATTCTAAAAACACCTTTATAATTGAAATGGGGCAATTTTTGACGAAGATATGGCCATTTATTTCAAGGTAGACCCTATTTAATGCTTTCCATATATTTTCTATTTATCGAAGAATATCCCTTAATATCTTTCTTAGATGAGTCGGAAGTCAAATTATTTTAATGCAGTTTTGTTCCAAAGATAAAGTGAATTCTAAAAACACCTTTATAATTAAAATGGGGCAATTTTTGACAAAGATATGGCCATTTATTTCAAGGTAGACCCTATTTAATGCTTTCCATATATTTTCTATTTATCGAAGAATATCCCTTAATATCTTTCTTAGATGAGTCGGAAGTCAAATTATTTTAATGCAGTTTTGTTCCAAAGATCAAGTGAATTCTAAAAACACCTTTATAATTGAAATTGGGCAATTTTTGACGAAGATATGGCCATTTATTTCAAGGTAGACCCTATTTAATGCTTTCCATACATTTTCTATTTATCGAAGAATATCCCTTAACATCTTTCTTAGATGAGTCGGAAGTCAAATTATTTTAATGCAGTTTTGTTCCAAAGATCAAGCGAATTCTAAAAACACCTTTATAATTGAAATTGGGCAATTTCAGTTGAAGATATGGCCATTTATTTCAAGGTAGATATATTTAATGCTTTCCATATATTTTCTATTTATCGAAGAATATCCCTTAATATCTTTTCTTAGATGAGTCGAAAGTGAAATTATTTTAATGCGGTTTTGTTCCAAAGATCGAGCGAATTCTAAAAACACCTTTATAATTGAAATGGGGCAATTTTTGACGAAGATATGGCCATTTATTTCAAGGTTGACCCTATTTAATGCTTTCAATATATTTTCTATTTATCGAAGAATATCCCTTAATATATTTCTTAGATGAGTCGGAAGTCAAATTATTTTAATGCAGTTTTGTTCCAAAGATCAAGTGAATTCTAAAAACACCTTTATAATTGAAATGGGGCAATTTTTGACGAAGATATGGCCATTTATTTCAAGGTAGACCCTATTTAATGCTTTCCATATATTTTCTATTTATCGAAGAATATCCCTTAATATCTTTCTTAGATGAGTCGGAAGTCAAATTATTTTAATGCAGTTTTGTTCCAAAGATAAAGTGAATTCTAAAAACACCTTTATAATTAAAATGGGGCAATTTTTGACGAAGATATGGCCATTTATTTCAAGGTAGACCCTATTTAATGCTTTCCATATATTTTCTATTTATCGAAGAATATCCCTTAATATCTTTCTTAGATGAGTCGGAAGTCAAATTATTTTAATGCAGTTTTGTTCCAAAGATCGAGCGAATTCTAAAAACATCTTTATAATTGAAATGGGGCAATTTTTGACGAAGATATGGCCATTTATTTCAAGGTAGACCCTATTTAATGCTTTCCATATATTTTCTATTTATCGAAGAATATCCCTTAATATCTTTCTTAGATGAGTCGGAAGTCAAATTATTTTAATGCAGTTTTGTTTCAAAGATTAAGCGAATTCTAAAAACACCCTTTATAATTGAAATTGGGCAATTTTAGATGAAGATATGGCCATTTATTTCAAGGTAGACCCTATTTAATGCTTTCCATATATTTTCTATTTATCGAAGAATATCCCTTAATATCTTTCTTAGATGAGTCGGAAGTCAAATTATTTTAATGCAGTTTTGTTTCAAAGATTAAGCGAATTCTAAAAACACCTTTATAATGAAATGGGGCAATTTTAGATGAAGATATGGCCATTTATTTCAAGGTAGACCCTATTTAATGCTTTCCATATATTTCCTATTTATCGAAGAATATCCCTTAATATCTTTCTTAGATGAGTCGGAAGTCAAATTATTTTAATGCAGTTTTGTTCCAAAGATCAAGTGAATTCTAAAAACACCTTTATAATTGAAATGGGGCAATTTTAGATGAAGATATGGCCATTTATTTCAAGGTAGACCCTATTTAATGCTTTCCATATATTTTCTATTTATCGAAGAATATCCCTTAATATCTTTTTTAGATGAGTCGGATGTCAAATTATTTTAATGCAGTTTTATTTCAAAGATTAAGCGAATTCTAAAAACACCTTTATAATTAAAATGGGGCATATTTAGACAAAGATATGGCCATTTATTTCAAGGTAAACCCTATTTAATGCTTTCCATATATTTTCTATTTATCGAAGAATATCCCTTAATATCTTTCTTAGATGAGTCGGAAGTCAAATTATTTTAATGCAGTTTTGTTCCAAAGATCAAGTGAATTCTAAAAACACCTTTATAATTGAAATGGGGCAATTTTAGATGAAGATATGGCCATTTATTTCAAGGTAGACCCTATTTAATGCTTTCCATATATTTTCTATTTATCGAAGAATATCCCTTAATATCTTTCTTAGATGAGTCGGAAGTCAAATTATTTTAATGCAGTTTTGTTCCAAAGATAAAGTGAATTCTAAAAACACCTTTATAATTAAAATGGGGCAATTTTAGACAAAGATATGGCCATTTATTTCAAGGTAGACCCTATTTAATGCTTTCCATATATTTTCTATTTATCGAAGAATATCCCTTAATATCTTTCTTAGATGAGTCGGAAGTCAAATTATTTTAATGCAGGTTTGTTCCAAAGATCAAGTGAATTCTAAAAACACCTTTATAATAGAAATTGGGCAATTTTTGACGAAGATATGGCCATTTATTTCAAGGTAGACCCTATTTAATGCTTTCCATACATTTTCTATTTATCGAAGAATATCCCTTAACATCTTTCTTAGATGAGTCGGAAGTCAAATTATTTTAATGCAGTTTTGTTTCAAAGATCAAGCGAATTCTAAAAACACGTTTATAATTGAAATTGGGCAATTTCAGTTGAAGATATGGCCATTTATTTCAAGCTAGACCCTATTTAATGCTTTCCATATATTTTCTATTTATCGAAGAATATCCCTTAATATCTTTCTTAGATGAGTCGGAAGTCAAATTATTTTAATGCGGTTTTGTTCCAAAGATCGAGCGAATTCTAAAAACACCTTTATAATTGAAATGGGGCAATTTTTGACGAAGATATGGCCATTTATTTCAAGGTAGACCCTATTTAATGCTTTCCATATATTTGCTATTTATCAAAGAATATCCCTTAATATATTTCTTAGATGAGTCGGAAGTCAAATTATTTTAATGCAGTTTTGTTCCAAAGATCGAGTGAATTTTAAAAACACCTTTATAATTGAAATGGGGCAATTTTTGACGAAGATATGGCCATTTATTTCAAGGTAGACCCTATTTAATGCTTTCCATATATTTTCAATTTATCGAAGAATATCCCTTAATATCTTTTTTAGATGAGTCGAAAGTCAAATTATTTTAATGCAGTTTTGTTCCAAAGATCAAGCGAATTCTAAAAACACCTTTATAATTTAAATTGGGCAATTTCAGTTGAAGATATGGCCATTTATTTCCAAGGTAGACCCTATTTAATGCTTTCCATATATTTTCTATTTATCGAAGAATATCCCTTAATATCTTTCTTAGATGAGTCGGAAGTCAAATTATTTTAATGCAGTTTTGTTTCAAAGATCAAGCTAATTCAAAAAAACATCTTTGTAATTGAAATTGGGCAATTTTAGATGAAGATATGGCCATTTATTTCAAGGTAGACCCTATTTAATGCTTTCCATATATTTTCTATTTATCGAAGAATATCCCTTTATATCTTTCTTAGATGAGTCGGAAGTCAAATTTGTTTAATGCAGTTTTGTTCCAAAGATCGAGCGAATTCTAAAAACACCTTTATAATTGAAATGGGGCAATTTTTGACGAAGATATGGCCATTTATTTCAAGGTAGACCCTATTTAATGCTTTCCATATTTTTTCTATTTATCGAAGAATATCCCTTAATATCTTTCTTAGATGAGTCGGAAGTCAAATTATTTTAATGCAGTTTTGTTCCAAAGATCGAGCGAATTCTAAAAACACCTTTATAATTGAAATGGGGCAATTTTTGACGAAGATATGGCCATTTATTTCAAGGTAGACCCTATTTAATGCTTTCCATATATTTTCTATTTATCGAATATCCCTTAATATCTTTTTAAATGAGTCGGAAGTCAAATTATTTTAATGCAGTTTTGTTCCAAAGATCAAGTGAATTCTAAAAACACCTTTATAATTGAAATTGGGCAATTTTAGATGAAGATATGGCCATTTATTTCAAGGTAGACCCTATTTAATGCTTTCCATATATTTTCTATTTATCGAATATCCCTTAATATCTTTCTTAGATGAGTCGGAAGTCAAATTATTTTAATGCAGTTTTGTTCCAAAGATCAAGTGAATTCTAAAAACACCTTTATAATTGAAATGGGGCAATTTTTGACGAAGATATGGCCATTTATTTCAAGGTAGACCCTATTTAATGCTTTCCATATATTTTCTATTTATCGAAGAATATCCCTTAATATCTTTCTTAGATGAGTCAGAAGTCAAATTATTTTAATGCAGTTTTGTTCCAAAGATCAAGCGAATTCTAAAAACATCTTTTGTAATTGAAATTGGGCAATTTTAGATGGAGATATGGCCATTTATTTCAAGGTAGACCCTATTTAATGCTTTCCATATATTTTCTATTTATCGAAGAATATCCCTTAATATCTTTCTTAGATGAGTCAGAAGTCAAATTATTTTAATGCAGTTTTGTTCCAAAGATCAAGCGAATTCTAAAAACATCTTTGTAATTGAAATTGGGCAATTTTAGATGGAGATATGGCCATTTATTTCAAGGTAGACCCTATTTAGATGCTTTCCATATATTTTCTATTAATCGAAGAATATCCCTTAATATCTTTTTTAGATGAGTCGGAAGTCAAATTATTTTAATGCAGTTTTGTTTCAAAGATCAAGCGAATTCTAAAACACCTTTATAATTGAAATTGGGCAATTTCAGTTGAAGATATGGCCATTTATTTCAAGGTAGACCCTATTTAATGCTTTCCATATATTTTCTATTTATCGAAGAATATCCCTTAATATCTTTTTTAGATGAGTCGGAAGTCAAATTATTTTAATGCAGTTTTGTTTCAAAGATCAAGTGAATTCTAAAAACACCTTTATAATTGAAATGGGGCAATTTTTGACGAAGATATGGCCATTTATTTCAAGGTAGACCCTATTTAATGCTTTCCATATATTTTCTATTTATCGAAGAATATCCCTTAATATCTTTTTAGATGAGTCGGAAGTTAAATTATTTTAATGCAGTTTTGTTTCCAAAGATCAAGCGAATTCTAAAAACACCTTTATAATTGAAGTGGGGCAATTTTTGACGAAGATATGGCCATTTATTTCAAGGTAGACCCTATTTAATGCTTTCAATATATTTTCTATTTATCGAATATCCCTTAATATCTTTCTTAGATGAGTCGGAAGTCAAATTATTTTAATGCAGTTTTGTTCCAAAGATCAAGTGAATTCTAAAAACACCTTTATAATTGAAATGGGGCAATTTTTGTACGAAGATATGGCCATTTATTTCAAGGTAGACCCTATTTAATGCTTTCCATATATTTTCTATTTATCGAAGAATATCCCTTAATATCTTTCTAAGATGAGTCGGAAGTCAAATTATTTTAATGCAGTTTTGTTTCGATGATTAAGCGAATTCTAAAAACACCTTTGTAATTGAAGTGGGGCAATTTTTGACGAAGATATGGCCATTTATTTCAAGGTAGACCCTATTTAATGCTTTCCATATATTTTCAATTTATCGAAGAATATCCCTTAATATCTTTCTAAGATGAGTCGGAAGTCAAATTATTTTAATGCAGTTTTCTTCCAAAGATCAAGCGAATTCTAAAAACACCTTTATAATAGAAATTGGGCAATTTTTGACGAAGATATGGCCATTTATTTCAAGGTAGACCCTATTTAATGCTTTCCATACATTTTCTATTTATCGAAGAATATCCCTTAACATCTTTCTTAGATGAGTCGGAAGTCAAATTATTTTAATGCAGTTTTGTTCCAAAGATCAAGTGAATTCTAAAAACACCTTTATAATTGAAATTGGGCAATCTCAGTTGAAGATATGGCCATTTATTTCAAGCTAGACCCTATTTAATGCTTTCCATATATTTTCTATTTATCGAAGAATATCCCTTAATATCTTTCTTAGATGAGTCGGAAGTCAAACTATTTTAATGCAGTTTTGTTCCCAAGATCAAGTGAATTCTAAAAACACCTTTATAATTGAAATGGGGCAATTTTTGACGAAGATATGGCGATTTATTTCAAGGTAGACCCTATTTAATGCTTTCCATATATTTTCTATTTATCGAAGAATATCCCTTAATATCTTTCTAAGATGAGTCGGAAGTCAAATTATTTTAATGCAGTTTTGTTTCGATGATTAAGCGAATTCTAAAAACACCTTTATGATTGAAGTGGGGCAATTTTTGACGAAGATATGGCCATTTATTTCAAGGTAGACCCTATTTAATGCTTTCAATATATTTTCTATTTATCGAATATCCCTTAATATCTTTCTTAGATGAGTCGGAAGTCAAATTATTTTAATGCAGTTTTGTTTCCAAGATCAAGTGAATTCTAAAAACACCTTTATAATTGAAATGGGGCAATTTTTTTACGAAGATATGGCCATTTATTTCAAGGTAGACCCTATTTAATGCTTTCCATATATTTTCTATTTATCGAAGAATATCCCTTAATATCTTTCTAAGATGAGTCGGAAGTCAAATTATTTTAATGCAGTTTTGTTTCGATGATTAAGCGAATTCTAAAAACACCTTTATAATTGAAGTGGGGCAATTTTTGACGAAGATATGGCCATTTATTTCAAGGTAGACCCTATTTAATGCTTTCCATATATTTTCAATTTATCGAAGAATATCCCTTAATATCTTTTTAGATGAGTCGGAAGTCAAATTATTTTAATGCAGTTTTTGTTCCAAAGATTAAGCGAAATCTAAAAACACCTTTATAATTGAAGTGGGGCAATTTTTGACGAAGATATGGCCATTTATTTCAAGGTAGACCCTATTTAATGCTTTCCATATATTTTCTATTTATCGAATATCCCTTAATATCTTTCTTAGATGAGTCGGAAGTCAAATTATTTTAATGCAGTTTTGTTTCAAAGATTAAGCGAATTCTAAAAACACCTTTATAATTGAAATTGGGCAATTTTAGATGAAGATATGGCCATTTATTTCAAGGTAGACCCTATTTAATGCTTTCCATATATTTTCTATTTATCGAAGAATATCCCTTAATATCTTTCTTAGATGAGTCGGAAGTTAAATTATTTTAATGCAGTTTTGTTCCAAAGATCGAGTGAATTCTAAAAACACCTTTAAAATTGAAATGGGGCAATTTTTGACGAAGATATGGCCATTTATTTCAAGGTAGACCCTATTTAATGCTTTCCATATATTTTCTATTTATCGAAGAATATCCCTTAATATCTTTCTTAGATGAGTCGGAAGTCAAATTATTTTAATGCAGTTTTGTTTCAAATATCAAGTGAATTCTAAAAGCACCTTTATAATTTAAATGGGGCAATTTTTGACGAAGATATGGCCATTTATTTCAAGGTAGACCCTATTTAATGCTTTCCATATATTTTCTATTTATCGAATATCCTTTAATATCTTTCTTAAATGAGTCGGAAGTCAAATTATTTTAATGCAGTTTTGTTCCAAAGATCAAGTGAATTCTAAAAACACCTTTATAATTGAAATTGGGCAATTTTTAGATGAAGATATGGCCATTTATTTCAAGGTAGACCCTATTTAATGCTTTCCATATATTTTCTATTTATCGAAGAATATCCCTTAATATCTTTCTTAGATGAGTCGGAAGTCAAATTATTTTAATGCAGTTTGTTTCCAAAGATCAAGTGAATT
>NW_025062608.1:0-9606 GCF_018153295.1 Drosophila grimshawi | reverse complement strand
GAAACAAAACTGCATATAAAATAATTTGACTTCTGACTCATCTAAGAAAGATATTAAGAGATATTCTTCGATAAATAGAAAAATACATGGAAGGCATTAAATAGGGTCTACCTTGAAATAAATAGCCATATCTTTGTCTAAAATTGCCCCATTTCAATTATAAAGGTGTTTTTGGAATTCACTCGATCTTTGAAACAAAACTGCATTAAAATAATTTGACTTCCGACTCTTCTAAGAAAGATATTAAGGGATATTCTTCGATAAATAGAAAATATATGGAATGCATTAAATAGGCTCTACCTTGAAATAAATGGCCATTTCTTCGTCAAAAATTGCCCCATTTCAATTATAAAGGTGTTTTTAGAATTCACTCGATCTTTGGAACCAAACTGCATTAAAATAATTTGACTTCCGACTCATCTAAGAAAGATATTAAGGGATATTCTTCGATAAATAGAAAATATATGGAAAGCATTAAATAGGGTCTACCTTGAAATAAATGGCCATATCTTCGTCAAAAATTGCCACATTTCAATTATAAAGGTGTTTTTAGAATTCACTCAATGTTTGGAACAAAACTGCATTAAAATAATTTGACTTCCGACTCATCTAAGAAAGATATTAAGGGATATTCTTCGAAAAATAGAAAGTATATGGAAAGCATTAAATAGGCTCTACCTTGAAATAAATGGCCATATCTTCGTCAAAAATTGCCCCATTTCAATTATAAAGGTGTTTTTAGAATTCACTCGATCTTTGGAACAAAACTGCGTTAAAATAATTTGACTTCCGACTCATCTAAGCAAGATATTAAGGGATATTCTTCGATAAATAGAAAGTATATGGAAAGCATTAAATAGGGTCAACCTTGAAATAAATGACCATAACTTCGTCAAAAATTGCCCCATTTCAATTATAAAGGTGTTTTTAGAATTCGCTCGATCATTGGAACAAAACTGCATTAAAATAATTTTACTTTCGGCTCATCTAAGAAAGATATTAAGGATATTCTTTGATTCACAGAAAATATATGGAAAGTATTAAATAGGGTCTACCTTGAAATAAATGGCCATATCTTCGTCAAAAATTACCCCATTTCAATTATAAAGGTGTTTTTTAGAATTCGCTTGATCTTTGGAACAAAACTGCATTAAAATAATTTGACTTCCGACTCATCTAAGAAAGATATTAAGGGATATTTTTCGATAAATAGAAAATATATGGAAAGCATTAAATAGGGTCTACCTTCAAATAAATGGCCATATCTTCGTCAAAAATTGCCCCATTTCAATTATAAAGGTGTTTTTAGAATTTACTCGATCTTTGGAACAAAACTGTTTTAAAATATTTTAACTTCCGACTCATCTAAGAAAGATATTAAGGGATATTCTTCGATTAATAGAAAATATAAGCCAAACATTAAATAGGGTCAACCTTGAAATAAATGGCCATATCTTCGTCATAAATTGCCCCATTTCAATTATAAAGAAGTTTTTAGAATTCGCTCGATCATAAGAACAAAACTGCATTAAAATAATTTGACTTTCGGCTCATCTAAGAAAGATATTAAGGGATATTCTTTGATTCACAGAAAATATATGGAAAGTATTAAATAGGGTCTACCTTGAAATAAATGGCCATATCTTCGTCAAAAATTACCCCATTTCAATTATAAAGGTGTTTTTAGAGTTCACTTGATCTTTGGAACAAAACTGCATTAAAATAGTTTGACTTTCGACTCATCTAAGAAAGATATTAAGGGATATCCTTCGATAAATAGAAAATATATGGAAAGTATTAAATAGGGTCTACCTTGAAATAAATGGCCATATCTTCGTCAAAAATTGCTCCATTTCAATTATAAAGGTGTTTTTAGAGTTCACTCAATCTTTGGAACAAAACTGCCTTAAAATAATTTGACTTCCGACTCATCTAAGAAAGATATTAAGGGATATTCTTCGATTAATAGAAAATATAAGCCAAACATTAAATAGGGTATACCTTGAAATAAATGGCCATATCTTCGTCTAAAATTGCCCCATTTTAATTATAAAGGTGTTTTTAGAATTCGCTCGATCATAAGAACAAAACTGCATTAAAATAATTTGACTTTCGACTCATCTAAGAAAGATATTAAGGGATATTCTTCGATGAATAGAAAATATATGGAAAGTATTAAATAGGGTCTACCTTGAAATAAATGGCCATATCTTCGTCAAAAATTGCTCCATTTCAATTATAAATGTGTTTTTTGAGTTCACTTGATCTTTGCAACAAAACTGAATTAAAATAATTTGACTTCCGACTCATCTAAGAAAGATATTAAGGGATATTCTTCGATAAATAGAAAATATATGGAAAGCATTAAATAGGGTCAACCTTGAAATAAATGGCCATATCTTCGTCAAAAATTGCCCCATTTCAATTATAAAGGTGTTTTTAGAATTCGCTTGATCTTTGGAACAAAACTGCATTAAAATAATTTGACTTGCGACTCATCTAAGAAAGATACTAAGGGATATTCTTTGATTAACAGAAAATATATGGAAAGTATTAAATAGGGTCTACCTTGAAATAAATGGCCATATCTTCGTCAAAAATTGCTCCATTTCAATTATAAATGTGTTTTTTGAGTTCACTTGATCTTTGCAACAAAACTGCATTAAAATAATTTGACTTCCGACTCATCTAAGAAAGATATTAAGGGATATTCTTCGATAAATAGAAAATATATGGAAAGCATTAAATAGGGTCAACCTTGAAATAAATGGCCATATCTTCGTCAAAAATTGCCCCATTTCAATTATAAAGGTGTTTTTAGAATTCGCTTGATCTTTGGAACAAAACTGCATTTAAATAATTTGACTTCCAACTCATCTAAGAAAGGTATTAAGGGATATTCTTTGATTAACAAAAAAATATATGGAAAGTATTAAATAGGGTCTACCTTGAAATAAATGGCCATATCTCCGTCAAAAATTGCCCCATTTCAATTAAAAAGGTGTTTTTAGAATTCACTCAATTTTTGGAACAAAACTGCTCTAAAATAATTTGACTTCCGACTCATCTAAGAAATATATTAAGAGATATTCTTCGATTAATAGAAAATATAAGCCAAACATTAAATAGGGTCAACCTTGAAGTAAATGGCCGTATCTTCGTCTAAAATTGCCCCATTTCAATTATAAAGGTGTTTTTAGAATTCACTCGATCTTTGAAACAAAACTGAATTAAAATAATTTGACTTGCGACTCATCTAAGAAAGATATTAAGGGATATTCTTCGATTAATAAAAAATATAAGCCAAACATTAAATAGGGTCAACCTTGAAATAAATGGCCATATCTTCGTCTAAAATTGCCCCATTTCAATTATAAAGGTGTTTTTAGAATTCACTCGATCTTTGAAACAAAACTGCATTAAAACAATTTGACTTCCGACTCATCTAAGAAAGATATTAAGGGATATTCTTCGATAAATAGAAAATATATGGAAAGCATTAAATAGAGTCTACCTTGAAATAAATGGCCATATCTTCGTCAAAAATTGCCCCATTTCAATTAAAAGGTGTTTTTAGAATTCACTCAATTTTTGGAACAAAACTGCTCTAAAATAATTTGACTTCCGACTCATCTAAGAAAGATATTAAGAGATATTCTTCGATTAATAGAAAATATAAGCCAAACATTAAATAGGGTCAACCTTGAAATAAATGGCCATACCTTCGTCTAAAATTGTCCCATTTCAATTATAAAGGTGTTTTTAGAATTCACTCAATGTTTGGAACAAAACTGAATTAAAATAATTTGACTTGCGACTCATCTAAGAAAGATATTAAGGGATATTCTTTGATTAACAGAAAATATATGGAAAGTATTAAATAGGGTCTACCTTGAAATAAATGGCCATATCTCCGTCAAAAATTGCCCCATTTCAATTATAAAGGTGTTTTTAGAATTCACTTGATCTTTGGAACAAAACTGCATTAAAATAATTTGACTTCCGACTCATCTAAGAAAGATATTAAGGGATATTCTTCGATAAATAGAAAATATATGAAAAGCATTTAATAGGTTCTACCTTTAAATAAATGGCCATATCTTCGTCAAAAATTTCCCCATTTCAACTATAAAGGTGTTTTAGAATTCGCTCGATCTTTGGAATAAAACTGCATTAAAATAATTTGACTTGCGACTCATCTAAGAAAGATACTAAGGGATATTCTTTGATTAACAGAAAATATATGGAAAGTATTAAATAGGGTCTACCTTGAAATAAATGGCCATATCTTCGTCAAAAATTGCCCCATTTCAATTATAAAGGTGTTTTTAGAATTCGCTCGATCATAAGAACAAAACTGCATTAAAATAATTTGACTTCCGACTCATCTAAGAAAGATATTAAGGGATATTCTTCGATTAATAGAAAATATAAGCCAAACATTAAATAGGGTCAACCTTGAAATAAATGGCCATATCTTCGTCAAAAATTGCCCCATTTCAATTATAAAGGTGTTTTAGAATTCGCTCGATCTTTGGAATAAAACTGCATTAAAATAATTTGACTTGCGACTCATCTAAGAAAGATACTAAGGGATATTCTTCGATTAACAGAAAATATATGGAAAGTATTAAATAGGGTCTACCTTGAAATAAATGGCCATATCTTCGTCAAAAACTGCCCCATTTTAATTATAAAGGTGTTTTTAGAGTTCACTCGATCTTTGGAACAAAACTGCCTTAAAATAATTTGACTTCCCGACTCATCTAAGAAAGATATTAAGGGATATTCTTCGATAAATAGAAAATATATGGAAAGCATTAAATAGGGTCAACCTTGAAATAAATGACCATAACTTCGTCAAAAATTGCCCCATTTCAATTATAAAGGTGTTTTTAGAATTCGCTCGATCATTGCAACAAAACTGCATTAAAATAATTTGACTTCCGACTCATCTAAGAAAGATATTAAGGGATATTCATCGATAAATAGAAAGTATATGGAAAGCATTAAATAGGCTCTACCTTGAAATAAATGGCCATATCTTCGTCAAAAATTGCCACTTTTCAATAATAAAGGTGTTTTTAGAATTCACTCAATGTTTGGAACAAAACTGCATTAAAATAATTTGACTTCCGACTCATCTAAGAAAGATATTAAGGGATATTCTTCGATAAATAGAAAGTATATGGAATGCATTAAATAGGCTCTACCTTGAAACAAATGGCCATATCTTCGTAAAAAAATTGCCCCATTTCAATAATAAAGGTGTTTTTAGAATTCACTCGATCTTTGGAACAAAACTGCATTAAAATAATTTGACTTCCGACTCATCTAAGCAAGATATTAAGGGATATTTTTCGATAAATAGAAAATATATGGAAAGCATTAAATAGGGTCTACCTTGAAATAAATGGCCATATCTTCGTCAAAAATTGCCCCATTTCAATTATAAAGGTGTTTTTAGAATTCGCTCGATCTTTAAAACAAAACTGCATAAAAATAATTTGACTTCCGACTCATCTAAGAAAGATATTAAGGGATATTCTTCGATTAATAGAAAATATAAGCCAAACATTAAATAGGGTCAACCTTGAAATAAATGGCCATATCTTCGTCAAAAATTGCCCCATTTTCAATTATAAACGTGTTTTTAGAATTCGCTCGATCATAAAAACAAAACTGCATTAAAATAATTTGACTTTCGACTCATCTAAGAAAGCTATTAAGGGATATTCTTCGATTAATAGAAAATATATGGAAAGTATTAAATAGGGTCTACCTTGAAATAAATGGCCATATCTTCGTCAAAAATTGATCCATTTCAATTGTAAATGTGTTTTTTGAGTTCACTTGATCTTTGCAACAAAACTGCATTAAAATAATTTGACTTGCGACTCATCTAAGAAAGATATTAAGGGATATTCTTCGATAAATAGAAAATATATGGAAAGCATTAAATAGGATCAACCTTGAAATAAATGGCCATATCTTCGTCAAAAATTGCCCCATTTCAATTATAAAGGTGTTTTTAGAATTCGCTTGATCTTTGAAACAAAACTGCATTAAAATAATTTGACTTCCGACTCATCTAAGAAAGGTATTAAGGGATATTCTTCGATAAATAGAAAATATATGGATAGTACTAAATAGGGTCTACCTTGAAATAAATGGCCATATCTTCGTCAAAAATTGCCCCATTTCAATTATAAACGTGTTTTTAGAATTCGCTCGATCATAAAAACAAAACTGCATTAAAATAATTTGACTTCCGACTCATCTAAGAAAGATATTAAGGGATATTCTTCGATAAATAGAAAATATATGGAAAGCATTAAATAGGGTCAACCTTGAAATAAATGACCATAACTTCGTCAAAAATTGATCCATTTCAATTATAAATGTGTTTTTTGAGTTCACTTGATCTTTGCAACAAAACTGCATTAAAATAATTTGACTTTCGACTCATCTAAGAAAGATATTAAGGGATATTCTTCGATAAATAGAAAATATATGGAAAGCATTAAATAGGGTCTACCTTGAAATAAATGGCCATATCTTCGTCAAAAATTGCCCCATTTCAATTATAAAGGTGTTTTTAGAATTCGCTTGATCTTTGAAACAAAACTGCATTAAAATAATTTGACTTCCGACTCATCTAAGAAAGATATTAAGGGATATTCTTCGATAAATAGAAAATATATGGAAAGCATTAAATAGGGTCTACCTTGAAATAAATGGCCATTTCTTCGTCAAAAATTGCCCCATTTCAATTATAAAGGTGTTTTTAGAATTCACTCGATCTTTGGAACAAAACTGCATTAAAATAATTTGACTTCCGACTCATCTAAGAAAGATATTAAGGGATATTCTTCGATTAATAGAAAATATAAGCCAAACATTAAATAGGGTATACTTTGAAATAAATGGCCATATCTTCGTCAAAAATTGCCACATTTCAATTATAAAGGTGTTTTTAGAATTCACTCAATCTTTGGAACAAAACTGCATTAAAATAATTTGACTTCCGACTCATCTAAGAAAGATATTAAGGGATATTCTTCGATAAATAGAAAGTATATGGAAAGCATTAAATAGGCTCTACCTTGAAATAAATGGCCATATCTTCGTCAAAAATTGCCCCATTTCAATTATAAAGGTGTTTTTAGAATTCACTCGATCTTTGGAACAAAACTGCATTAAAATAATTTGACTTCCGACTCATCTAAGAAAGATATTAAGGGATATTCTTCGATTAATAGAAAATATAAGCCAAACATTAAATAGGGGTATACCTTGAAATAAATGGCCATATCTTCGTCAAAAATTGCCCCATTTCAATAATAAAGGTGTTTTTAGAATTCACTCGATCTTTGGAACAAAACTGCATTAAAATAATTTGACTTCCGACTCATCTAAGAAAGATATTAAGGGATATTCTTCGATTAATAGAAAATATAAGCCAAACATTAAATAGGGTATACCTTGAAATAAATGGCCATTTCTTCGTCAAAAATTGCCCCATTTCAATTATAAAGGTGTTTTTTGAATTCACTCGATCTTTGGAACAAAACTGCATTAAAATAATTTGACTTCCGACTCATCTAAGAAAGATATTAAGGGATATTCGTCGATAAATAGAAAATATATGGAAAGCATTAAATAGGCTCTACCTTGAAATAAATGGCCATATCTTCGTCAAAAATTGCCCCATTTCAATAATAAAGGTGTTTTTAGAATTCACTCGATCTTTGGAACCAAACTGCATTAAAATAATTTGACTTCCGACTCATCTAAGAAAGATATTAAGGGATATTCTTCGATAAATAGAAAATATATGGAAAGCATTAAATAGGGTCTACCTTGAAATAAATGGCCATATCTTCGTCAAAAAATTGCCCCATTTCAATTATAAAGGTGTTTTTAGAATTCACTCGATGTTTGGAACAAAACTGCATTAAAATAATTTGACTTCCGACTCATCTAAGAAAGATATTAAGGATATTCTTCGATAAATAGAAAGTATATGGAAAGCATTAAATAGGCTCAACCTTGAAATAAATGGCCATATCTTCGTCAAAAATTGCCCCATTTCAATTATAAAGGTGTTTTTAGAATTCGCTCGATCATTGGAACAAAACTGCATTAAAATAATTTGACTTCCGACTCATCTAAGAAAGATATTAAGGGATATTCTTCGATACATAGAAAATATATGGAAAGTATTAAATAGGGTCTACCTTGAAATAAATGGCCATATCTTCGTCAAAAATTGCCCCATTTCAATTATAAAGGTGTTTTTAGAATTCACTCGATCTTTGGAACAAAACTGCATTAAAATAATTTGACTTCCGACTCATCTAAGAAAGATATTAAGGGATATTCTTCGATAAATAGAAAATATATGGAATGCATTAAATAGGGTCTACCTTCAAATAAATGGCCATATCTTCGTCAAAATTGCCCCATTTCAATTATAAAGGTGTTTTTAGAATTCGCTCGATCATAAGGAACAAAACTGCTTTAAAATATTTTGACTTCCGACTCATCTAAGAAAGATATTAAGGGATATTCTTCGATTAATAGAAAATATAAGCAAAGCATTAAATAGGGTCTACCTTGAAATAAATGGCCATATCTTCGTCAAAAATTGCCCCATTTCAATTATAAAGGTGTTTTTAGAATTCGCTCGATCATAAGAACAAAACTGCATTAAAATAATTTGACTTCCGACTCATCTAAGAAAGATATTAAGGGATATTCTTCGATTAATAGAAAATATATGGAAAGCATTAAATAGGGTCTACCTTGAAATAAATGGCCATATCTTCGTCAAAAATTGCCCCATTTCAATTATAAAGGTGTTTTTAGAATTCACTCGATCTTTGGAACAAAACTGCATTAAAATAATTTGACTTCCGACTCATCTAAGAAAGATATTAAGGGATATTCTTCGATTAATAGAAAATATATGGAAAGCATTAAATAGGGTCTACCTTGAATAAATGGCCATATCTTCGTCAAAAATTGCCCCATTTCAATTATAAAGGTGTTTTTAGAATTCACTTGATCTTTGGAACAAAACTGCATTAAAATAATTTGACTTCCGACTCATCTAAGAAAGATATTAAGGGATATTCTTCGATAAATAGAAAATATATGGAAAGCATTAAATAGGGTCAACCTTGAAATAAATGGCCATATCTTCGTCAAAAATTGCCCCATTTCAATTATAAAGGTGTTTTTAGAATTCACTTGATCTTTGGAAACAAAACTGCATTAAAATAATTTGACTTCCGACTCATCTAAGAAAGATATTAAGGGATATTCTTCGATAAATAGAAAATATATGGAAAGCATTAAATAGGGTCTACCTTGAAATAAATGGCCATATCTTTCGTCAAAAATTGCCCCATTTCAATTATAAAGGTGTTTTTAGAATTCACTTGATCTTTGGAACAAAACTGCATTAAAATAATTTGACTTCCGACTCATCTAAGAAAGATATTAAGGGATATTCTTCGATAAATAGAAAATATATGGAAAGCATTAAATAGGTCTACCTTGAAATAAATGGCCATATTCGTCAAAAATTGCCCCATTTCA